>NW_006921822.1:5039196-5041497 GCF_000298275.1 Orycteropus afer afer
AAGGTTGGGCAATCCTACTTCCGTAGTGATACTGCCTCGGAAACCCAAGGAGGGGTCGCTATGAGTCGGGTTTGACTTGACGGCACATAACAACAACAACAACAAACAAAGTTATTCCAGATCAATTTTGGTAGGCTTCTAAAAATCTGTATTATCTCTAGAACAGAAATTGTTAGAAGTATGGAGATATTAATTGGACAGAAGCACGGCTGAGTTTAACCTTCTGGGGTACAAGATGCCCAGGAATTCACTGAGGGAGAAGAGAAGGAACATTATTGTTGGCCCAGAGTATCCAAAGCAGTGACCATTTGGGAAATCTGTAGTCAGGAAGGAACTGCCAGAAAAGAGCTTAATTATCTAATCATGGACCTCTGTCTCTTAGGCAAGTGGCAGGGTATGAGTAGATCACTCCGATCTGCTTTCTTTCCTTTAGGTTTTACCTAATGGAAAGAGTAAGGAGATATAGCAGCCATCATAATCCAAATGCCCAAAGTCAGTTACCTCCAATCCTGGGCACTGATGGTGCAGTTGTATAATTTTCAGTTTCCTTGTTGGAAACTCAGGTTTGATTCCCAGCCAATGCACCTCATGCACAGCGGCCACCCATCAGTGGAGGCTTGCGTGCTGCTGTGTTGCTGAAAAAGTTGCAGCAGAGCTTCCAGATTAGGAAGAAAAGCCTAGAGATCTACTTCCAGAAAATCAGCCAATTAAAAGCCTGTGGATCACAATGGCCTGATCTTCAACTGATGGTGGGGATGGTGCAGGACCAGGCAATGTTTTATTTCACTGTACATGGGGTTGCTATGAGTCAACTAGACAGCAGCTAACAACAATAATAACAATCCATTATATGCTGTAAAGATTCTTCCTTCTCCTGCAAAATCTTCAAAATGAAAAAAACACACAAGTGGCTGAGCACAACCTGTTTGTTGCAGAGTCCATATGGCTTCTTGTCAGCTTTTCTAAAGAAGTACTCTGGACCACACACAGGTCATCTAGCTGCAGCATCACTGATTTCCAGAATCCCCTGTCTAACCACTCTAAGTAGAGGCTTTATCAAAGCTGCTTTCTGAAACCTGGCTTTGAAAATTGGAAGACTTCTTTATGTAAAAACGTTCTGATCGTAGTATTCTGGTTGTTAAAATCTTTCTCCAGATGTGGATGCTCTGGGGTAGGGGAACTTGGTTGATGTGGGTCAGAAATGTTTAACTGAAAGAAAATTAAATTTTGAAAAATATTTATTCAAAGAATGATAAATTACAAGGTTTACAGTGTAGTTTAGTGTTGATGCCACTGGCTGCTGTTTACTGTCCAGGAAGCTGCAGAACTGATTCCTAAACATCTTCAGCTGCATTATGTGGCCTTTTCCTGTAGCGCACATGAAGATGACAAGGAAGCAATCCAGTTACCAGAGATGTTCACATTTATGACAAATGAAATCTTTTATGAGTTTTGTCTCTGGGAGCTTCAGACACCTTTGCATTCAAGATGTGCAATGTGAGGGGAAAGAGAAGCTGCACCAACAAGTAAACACCAAACCTATGGCTATTCTTGGGAGATCTGGTGGTGTAGTGTCTAAGGCATTTGACTGCCAAACAGAAGGCTGGAGGTTGAAACCCACCAGACCCTCTGCAGAAGGAAGACTGGGCAATCAACTTCCATAGAGATACTACCTCAGAGGAGTTGTTTTGAGTCAGAATCGACTCGACAGCAGTGAGCAGCAGCAGTATGGCTATTCTTAAACTTAATCCATCACTAATGACAGGTAACCATACTCACTTGAAGAATATTTTCTTAGAACAGGCCTTTTATGGCAAAATGGCAAGTATGCTTCAAATTCTTCAAGACATTTGAGAAGCTATAAAAACGACCACATCCATTGCTGTTCAATCAGATTTGATTCATCTGACTCCAGGTGTGTCACAGTAGAACTGTGCTCCATGGGGTTTTCAATGGCTGATTTCTTTGCCCTTCTTCTGAGGCACCTCTGGGTGGAATCAAACTTCCAACTTTGTGATTTGCAGCTGAATGTGTCAACCATTTGTACCACCCAGGATCTTGAGAAGCTATCATAAGCCCCCAAACAGTTGAATGATAACCATTCCACCTCCATAGGCCTTCCAGCAAGCACTCTACACATGGTAGTTCTCCTGAGGACTTAGGTTCTGTCATCAAGGTGATGACTTATACCCAGCATTTTCCACAGTTCTCTGGTAGCATAGTGGCTAAAGCACTTGACTGCTAACCAGAAGGCTGGCGGTTCAAACCCACCAGCCACTCCTCGGAAGGAAGATTGGGCAA
>NW_006921822.1:5045797-5047391 GCF_000298275.1 Orycteropus afer afer
AAGATAATTCAAAAATGGTTGCAGCAGTATATTGACAGAGAACTTCCAGAAATGCAAGCTGGATTCAGAAGAGGATGTGGAATGAGGGATATCATAGCTGATATCACATGGATCTTGGCTGAAAGCAAAGAACACCAGAAAGATGTTTACTTATGTTCTATTGACTATGCAAAAGCATTCAATTGTGTGGATTGTAACAAATTGTGGATAACATTGAGAAGAATGGGAATTCCAGAACATTTAATTTTGCTCATGAGGAACCTGTACATAGACCAGGAAGCTGTCATTCAAACAGAACATGGGGATACTGCATGGTTTAAAATCAAGAAGGGAGTGTGTCAGTGTGTCAGTCAGTATCCTTTCACCATACTTATCCAATCAGTATGCTGAGCAGATATCTGAGAAGCTGGACTATATGAAGAAGAATGTGGCATCAGGATTGGAGGAAGAATCATTAACAACCTGTAAGACACTGATGACACAACTTTGCTTGCTGAAAGTGAGGATGACTTGAAACACTTACTGAAGAAGATTGAAGACTACAGTCTGCAGTATGGATTGCATCTCAATATAAAGAAAACAAAAGTCCTCACAACTGGACCAATAAGCAGCATCACAATAAATGGAGAAAAGATTGAAGTGGTCAAAGACTTCATATTACTTGATTGTACAATCAACACCAAAGGAAGCAGCAGCCAAGATATCAGATGATGTATAGCACTGGACAAATCATCTGAAAAATACCTCTTTCAAGAGTTGAAGAGCAAGGATGTCTTCTTGAGGACTAAGGTGCACCTGACACAAGCCATGGCACTTTCAATCACCTCATATGCATGTAAGAGCTGGATGATGAATAAGGAAGACCAAAGAAGAGTCGATGCTTTTGAGTTGTGGTGCTGGTGAAGAATGCTGAAAATACAAAATCAAGAAGGGAGTGTGTCAGTGCTATATCCTTTTACCATGGACTGCCAAAAGAACTAACAAATCTGTCCTGGAAGAAGTGCAGTAGGAATGCTCCTTGGAATGGCCAGACTTCACCTCACCTACTTTGGTCCTTTGGTCATGTTTTCAGAAGAGACCATTCTGTGGAGAAGGATCTCATGCTTGGTAAATTGGAGGGTCAACAAAAGAGGGCAAGGCCCTCAACAAGATGGATTTACACAGTAGCTACAACGATGGACTCAGGTATAGCAGGGATTGTGGAGCTGGCACAGTGTTTCATACTGCTTTACATAGGGTCTCTATGAGTCAGAGACGACTTGACGGCACCTAACAATAACAACAACAAGGAGAAGATAAGAGTGGGAAAACAGAGAATTCTTTCTTATAGGAAAAATAACAGTTATCAGCACCAATGCACTAATTTTTGTCTTGCTACAATTCAATAATTAAAAGTTCAAAACAGCCATGGGGGGCCTTGAAAAGCAGCAGCTCAAGAGGGATAAGAAACTATCCCGGTAGGTTAAATCAGCACTCAAACAACTAGATATGTAGCTCCTTGTTGTTGTTGTTGTTTGCCGTCGAGTCGGCCCCGACTCATAGCGACCCCTCCTTGGGTTTCTGAGGCAGTATCACTACGGAAGTAGGATTGCCC
>NW_006921822.1:5047491-5054347 GCF_000298275.1 Orycteropus afer afer
AACAACAACAACATATTTAATGAAGAAATGTGAATATGGTATAATAAAATAGAGAATATTTTAAGAGCTTACTTTTAGGAAATTAACACTTGTGAAACACTGTAAATATAACACAGTATAGCTATTTTGATCACCAAGTAACATATAAAATTTAATTCAGGTTCTGTAGTTTCATAATACAGTCCCTAGGTGGTATAAGTGATTAACATGCTAGGCTGCTAACTAAAAGGTTAGAGGTTTGAGTCCACCCACAGGCACCTTGGAAGAAAGGCCTGGTGACCTACTTTTGAAAAATTAGCCCCTGAAAACCCTGGAGCACAGCCTACTTGGACACACAGGGGTCTCTGTGAGCTGGAATTGACTCAAGAGAACTGACTAAATAGTTAGTATTATAACTGGATGATTTTATAGTCGCATGAAAAAACCTTTTCCACTCCTGTCCTGTGTCTCTGTATGACCTGTATAACCTCATTTGCAATTAAGGTGAAGTTCTAATTAGGCCTCTTTTATAAACACAAGCCAAAAAAAAAAATAAAAAACCTCATTGCCATAGAGTCAATTCAACTCATAGCGACCTCTTCTTGGGTTTCTGAGGCAGTGTTTCTACAGATGTAGATTGCCCAGTCTTCCTTCTGAGGAGTGGCTGGTGGGTTTGATCCACCAGCTTCGGGTTAAGAGTCAAATGCCTTAGGCACTATGAACACAAGGCCAGGCTTAATGCCCTCCTGGATGTACCTTCCTAGGATAGACTTTGCTCTATCTTCTCTTGAAGAGACACACAAAAATCATATTTTAAAATATTTGAAAGGGTTGGATAATTATGTGTGGTGAAAGATGGCTAATTTGAAATCAAGATGCTTGCAGGATTTTTTAATAAATGTTTGCTAAGATTGGCAATGTGTTTGAGCACGTTTTACTGTATTTCTCATGTCATGTCAGCTGGAAATGAGCTTAAAAGAATTTATCAAAAAAGGCAATATTCATCAGTGTTTCAGAATTCCCCTTGTATTCACAAGGGAAGAGAAGAGAAAAATGTATTGGGCAAGAGATGTGGGCAATTGCCTATACAATGTGCTTGACCAGACATTCATATTCAGGAGAGGGTTGCCACCTTAGTTTGGGTTTTGCCAAAAGCAGGCAATGCTTAGGTGCAAAAGATTACTTGGGGTTTTACGTTAATTATATATTTCTTTAAAAATAAAATTGCAAAATGTAGCTGCTTAAAGAACAAACATTTATTTTCTCTGTTTCTGATGGTCAAGAATCTGAAGTGTCTTAGCTGAATGCCTCTGGTTCAAGAAAGATAAAGATAAAGTTGTATCATCTCGAGACTCAACTGCAATTGAAGTATCTGCTTCCAAATGCGCTTATGTGGTTACCAAACCAAAAAAACAAAACCCAAACTCACTGCCGTGGAGTCGATTCTGACCCACAGCATCCCCTCCTTGGTTTTCTGAGGCAGTATCTCTACAGAAGTAGATTGCCCAATCTTCCTTTCAAGGAGTGGCTAGTGGGTTTGAACCACCAGCCTTCTGGTTAGCAGTCAAATGCCTTAGGTGCTATGCCACCAGAGCTCCCAAACATAAGAAAGAAAGAAATTATAGAGTATATTAGAAGATGGTGACAGTGAAGTGGTTCAGTGGTAGAATTCTCACCTGCCACGCTAAAGAACTGGGTTCAATTCCTGGCCAGTGCACCACATTCACAGGCAACATTTCATTATACTGTGCATGGAGCCCTCATGAGTTAGAAGACCACTTAATGGCAGTTAACAACAACCCCAAACTACCAATTCTGAGCCTATGGGGATCACTGAAGTTTGAGAAGCACAAATACAGTATATTAGAAGATGGTTAGTATAGAAAAAAAAGAGTAGTGTAAAAGGCAAGCCTAGGTGTTGCAAATGGTTAGCACATTTGGCGCTAACCAAAAGGTAGGAGGTTCAAGTCCACCCAGAGGAACCTTGGAAGAAAGACCTGGAAATCAACTTCTAAAAAAATAAGCCATTGAGAACCCTCTGGAGCACAGTTCTACTGACACCCATGCAGTCTCCATGAGCCTACTAAAGGGCAATTAGATTTTGGCTCCCTCTCCTGCCACCCTCTGATCTCCTGGTGGCAGTCCTCCCCCTTGGCCATGTCCAAGAGGAAGACATCAAGCAGCGAGTCTGTTGATACCTAGCACATAGCATGAGCTAAATAGATGAATTTCCTATTTTGAAAGAAAAGTGGCTAACCACTTGTTGAAAAAGTTACAGCCCTAAACCTCAATTTTTACTGTAAAATAAATTCCAGATAGATTTAATGTTAAAAATTTAACAACAAAGCACTAGAAGAAACTAGAGCAAAATATCTACACAGTCTTGGTGTGGAGAATACCTATCTGAATGTGTCATCAAGGGCACAAAAGTAGAAATTGTAAAAGAAAGAATTGAAAAATTTAATAACATAAAAATATGCATGGCAAAAAAAAAAAAAAATCTAACTGGTTATTTCTTCTATAACCAAAGTTAAAGATTTCCACATTCTGTTGGATCACCTTTCTTTCGAATGGGTACAAATATGGATCTCTTCCAGTCAGTTGGCCAGGTAGCTGTCTTCCAAATCTCTTGGCATAGATGAGTGTTTCCAAGACAGCATTTATTCGTTGAAGCATCTCAATGGGTATTCCATAAATTCCTGGAGTCTTGTTTTTCACCATTTCCTTCAGTGCTGCTTCAACTTCTTCCTTCAGTACCATTAGTTCTTGATCCTATGCCACCTTCTGAATTAGTTGAAGATTGACCAATTCTTTTTTGTACAGTGACTCTGTGTATTCTTTCCACCTTCTTTTCATGCTCCCTGCATCCTTTTTATTTCAGTAGGTTCTGTTGTGACATCACCTGTTTCATTTATGCATGTTACTTGCGTCTTCTCCTTTAGTCAATCACAAATTTTATAGAAAACGTCCAACACCTCAACAACAAAAGGACAAGCACTTAAATTAAAAATGGTCAGAGGACATGAACAGACACTTCACCAAAGAAGACATTGAGGCAGCTAACAAACACAAAGAAATGTTCATGATCATTAGCCACTAGAGAGATGCAAATCAAAGCAAAAAAAAGGTTATCCTCTTGCTCCAACATTAATAGCAAAGTTCAAAAAGACAGAAAACAACAAATGCTGGTGAGAGTGTGAAGAGACTGGAACACTCATACACTGCTGCTGTGATTGTAAAATGACACAACTGCTGTGGAAAGCAGTATGGCACTTCCTTAAAGTGTTGGGAATAGAAATACCATATAATCCAGCAATCCCATTACTAGGTATATATCTTATAGAAATAAGAGCCATGATATGAACAGATGTATGCACACCCATATTGATTGAAGCATTATTCACAATAGCAAAAAGAGGGAAACATCCTAAGTACCCAACAACATGAATACATACACAAAGTGTGGTACATGCACACAATGGAATACTATGGAATGTTAGAGAATAATAATGAATCTGCAAAATACTTCATAACCTGTATAGACCTAGAGGACATGATACTGAATGAAATTAATCAACCACAAAAGGACAATTATTGTATGAGACTGCAATTGTGAAAAGGTTTACACACAAAAGGAAATGTTCTTTGAAGTTTCCCAGGGGAAAGGAAGGAAAATCACCAACTAGATGATATACCATGGGTGGAGGGGAAGGCAATATACAATAAGGGAGAAATCAGCACAAAATAATCAAGGCAGTGAAAGACATAGGGAGGAGTAGCAGAGTTAAAGGCAACAAAGGTGACTATGATTACATACAAAACCCTGCAATAATAGTAATGACAATTGTCTATAAGTAGATACAAAGAAAGACAATCAATATGAACAGGGGTGGGAAGGTGAATAAGACTATAGTCACAAATACATATAGATTTGACAGAGACTGTCTCTACCTATGTGTTTATATATGCTGCAAATATATCCATGAATGCAGTAGAGCATACAGAGGAGAAAATTAAGAAAACATCTTAATCATAACCAAACACCTTGAGGGAATGAGTCACTGGATATAGATACTCAGGACCATAGTTTTGGGGGACACTAAGGTCAAGTGGCATAACATAGTCCACAAAGACAACATTCTATATCCTACTTTGGTGAACAGCTATTGGAGTTTTAAAAGTTTATGAGTGACCATCTAAGGTACAAGCAACTGTTGGTCTCTCCCATCTGGAGCAAAGAGTGAAGTAGAGCAAAGATACAGTAGAAAAGTATTCCAAAGGACTAGTGGAGCACATGAACCACAGCCTCCACAACCCTGAGACTAGAAGACATGGTGCTCAGCTACCACTGCTGATCATTCTGAAAGGGGTTACAATAAGAGGTTCTGGAGAGAGTAGAGAAAATTGTATAACAGAATTCAAAATCATAAAAAAGAACAGGTTTACTGGTCTGATGAAGACTGGTGGAACCCCTCAGACTATATCCCTTAGACACCTTCAAGCTTGGAACTGACCTTAACACTCATGACCCAACTGTCAGCCAGCCAAACGGTAGACAGGCCTGCCTATATGGTGAACAGTAATACCAGGAGGATATACACTCATTAGAACAATCAAGCGTATGAGATCAAGAGGACAGCATTTGCCCAGAGATAGAGCTAGGAAGGCAGGAGGGGATGGGAAGGAAAGATGAATGGAATGGGTGGGCACGGGGAAGAAGTGGGGAGAATGCTGTTACAGTGTGGGGAATGCAGTGAATGTAACAAAAAGAATATAAAAAATAATTAATTAATGAACCTCATATTGTTTTTCTGGATTTCTCAGAGAAGCTCAAAGGCAATCTCCTTCATAATGAGTTATCCTTCAAACTCATCCATTGAACCATGTAATATCCCAATTCTTTCACAGCCCACAGCTTCTCAGAATCTTCTCTACCCATCTGCACATCAAATAAAACTCTCCCATACTGCACATTCTCCACCTTTGCCTTATCCTCTTAGTACATAGTGGGAAAGCCTCCCTGCCAGAAAATTCTCCCTTAAAGGTGCCTCCCACCCAAGGCAGGAAGTGGGAAGAAGACAGGGCCAACAGCTGGATCCAGGTAAGAGGAGAGAGAGTCCTGACCCAAGCAGGAAGTGGCCAGAACAAGTAGGGGAAAGGCCAGGAAGTGGGTGGAGAGGTTTGTAACAGCTAAGGGAGATGAGTTTGTTTGTCACTTTGTTGTACTGTGGTGGCTTGTGTGTTGCTATGAGGCTGGAGGCTATACTACCAGTGTTTCAAATGCCAGCAGGGTTGCCTGTGGTGGACAGATTTCAGCAGAGCTTCCAGACTGAGACAGACTTGGAAGAAGGAAGAGGCCATCCACTTATCAAAGAATTGGCCAGGGAAAACCTTATAATTAGCAGAGAAACACTGTCTGATACATTACTGGACAACTTTATGAATAGCCCTGAAACACTGTCTGATAGAGAGCCAGAAGATGAGCCTCTCAGGTTGGAAGACACTCAAAATATGACTGGGAAACAGCTGCTTCATCAGAGTAGAAGTGACCTTAACGATATGGATAAAGTAAAGCTTTTGGGACCTCCATTTGCTGACATGGCATGACTCAAACTGAGGAGAAATAGCTGCAAATATCCATTAATAATTGGAACATAGAATGTACAAAGTATGAATCTAGGAAAATTGGAAGTTGTCAAAAATGAAATAGAATGCATAAAGGTTGATATCCTAGGCATTAGTGAACTGAAATGGACTGGTTTTGGCCATTTTAAATGAGACAACCATCTGATCTACTATGCCAGGAATGACAAAATTGAAGAGGAATGATATAACATTCATCATCACAAAGAATATTTCAGGATTGTCCTGAAGTACAAAGCTGTCAGTGATAGGCTAATATCCATACACCTACAAAGAAGGCCAATTAATACTGCTATTATTCAAATTTACACACCAACCACCAAAGCCAAAGATGAGGAAATTAAAGATTTTTACCAACTTCTGTAGCCTGAAAATGACTGAGCATGCAGTGAAGATGTTCTGATTATTACTGGTGACTGGAATGCAAAAGTTGGAAACAAAGAAGAATCACTGGTAATTGGAAAATTTGGCCATGGTGAGAGAAATAATGCTGGAGATTGCATGATAGAATTTTGCAAGATCAATGACTTACTCATTGCAAATAGCTTTTTCAACAACACAAACAGCAGCTATACATATCAACTTCACCAGATGGAGTGCACAGGAACAAGACTGACTACATCTGTGGCAAGAGGCGATGGAAAGCTTAATATCTTCACTTAAGACAAGGCCAGGAGCTGAATGTGGAACAGACCATCAACTGCACATATGCATATTCAAGTTGAAGCTGAAGACAATTAAAGAAACCATGAAAGCCAAAATATGACCTCAATTATATCCCTCCTGAATTTAGAGACCATCTAAAGAATAGATTTGATGCATTGAACACCAATGACTGGAAACCAGAGGAATTGTGGGATGATATCAAATACATCATCCATGAAGAAAGCAAAAGGTCAGGAAAAAGAAAGGAAAGGAAGAAAAGACCAAAATGGATGTCAGAAGAAACCCTGGACTTGCCTTTGAATGGAGAGTGGCTAAAGCAAATGGAAGAAATGACAAGATAAAACAGCTGAATAGAAGATTTCAAAGAGCAGTTAAAGAAGACAAATTCAATTATTATAATGAAATGTACAAAGACCTGGAGTTAGAAAACCAAAAGAGAAGAACACGCTTGGCATTTCTCAAGCTGAAAGAACTTGAGGAAAAAAATGTAAGCCTCGAGTTGCAATATTGAAAGATTCTATGGGCAAAATATTGAATGATGCAGGAAGCATCAAAAGAAGATGGAAGG
>NW_006921822.1:5056297-5063710 GCF_000298275.1 Orycteropus afer afer
CTTAACTATTTAATCCAGAATACACTGCCTGTGGTAGTTAAGGTTTGTGTCAGCTTGGCTGGGCCTGGTTTTGAGAGGCTGAGCAGCTGGGTGTAGTTGTTCCCCATGATGAGATTGGTAATCAGCTCCATGGTAGAATCTACTGGAGCAGCTGAGTAGCTGTCTTAGAGGTGTGGTCTGATTCCAGTATATCAACAGCAGCATTAAGAAAGGTCTCTGCAGCTTTTTGGCATGCTTGGACCCTGCATGTAGCTGAGTCTTCATTCAGCAGGCTCTTGTGTTTCCTGCCAATCTTGGGACTATCTCTGGATTTGAGCTAGTGGTCTGCCATGTTTGGTAATCTTAGGACTGTGCCATTTTGTGTGTGGACCTTGGGTTTGTCAGCCTCAGCAGCCAGCAGCTGCCTGATTGAAGAGACTCCTCCAGCTCCGTGGGCCTGGAGCAAGAGGCAGAGCAAAGTCCAAAGTTGAAGGCCTTCACCAAATCCCTAGAGCCTGGCACTTTGAACTTTGACTTCTAGCCTCTGAAACTGTAAGAGAATAAATCTCTGTTTGTTACAGCCACTCATTTGTGGTATCTTCTGCCAGAGCAGCACAAGAGGTAACCAAAACACTGTCTAATTTTGTATTCTTTGTTACATTTCCACTTTAGGAATTAATCTTAATATTAGCAAGAATGTACAAAGATCCATGAGGAGAGGCCAAATAAAAAAGGGGGAACTAACCTGTAAATTCAACACTAAAGAATTAAATAAAGTATAGCACATCCCCATTATGCAGCAATTGAAAGTCATGATATAAAGAAATGCTTAATAACATGGAAGGATATTTATTAGTAACAATGGCTACAATTATGTAGTACTTTGCAGATTCCAGGCTATTCTAAGAAGTTTACATGTATTATATTATTTAATTATCACAACAATTCTACAAGTAGGACCTACACAATTATTCCCATTTTACAGATGTATAAAGCACAGAGAAGTTAAGTAATTTGCTCAAGTTATCCCAGCTTGCAAGTAATGGAGCAGTGTTTCAAATCTAAGCAGTATGTATCTAGAGTCCATATTTTAAACATTATGCTCTACTGAAAGTTATAAGCTCTGGTAGCTTAGTGCCTAAGGCACTAGACTGCTAATCAGAAGGCTGGAGGTTCAAACCCACCAGCCACTCCTCGGAAGGAAGGTTGGGCAATCTACATAGTGATACGGCCTCAGAAACCCAAGGAGGGGTTGCTATGAGTCAGGTCTGACTTGACGGCACATAACAACAACAACAAAAGTTATAAAACAGTATTATGGTATAATCTCATTTTTAAAAAATCATAGGGAAAAAAAAAAAATACTCAACATGCAAAAGAAAGAGGTATAACAACCAGCCTGTAATTGAATCTTTTTCTTTACTGGGGAAGAAGGCCACTGGGAAAAGGAAAGAAGGCAGGTAACCCAGTCTAATTGCCTTTCAACAAGACCTCTGGATAAATAGATGAATTCTATTTGCTAAGAGAAAGAGTTCATGCCTATAGATGTGTTTAGAAGAATGTCCCTGGCTAAGCATTACTTATAGTAAACAAAATGGAATTTATGTCTTTATGAGGCATGGTGAATTGCTTGATGTGGCCCGTCTAGCCATTATCCTCCATTTTGTGATGCATTGTAAATCCTATTATCCATGCCTGTTTGGGGTGGTGTGGTAGTTAAGGCTGGGTGTCAGCTTCGCTGGGCAGCTGGTAGCAGTCGTTCCCTATAATGACTGGCAATCAGCTCTGTGGTGGGATTTGCCATGAGCAACTGAGTAGCTGCTGATTGTTAAAGCCATTCACTTGAGTTATTTCTGTTGGAGCAACACAGGTGGGATATACCTGAGTCCTGCCTTGCTGGAGGGTATAACTCAAATCACCACCCTTAGCTTCCTTGAGGATATACCTATGAATCTCCTGGGAAGGTTCGCCCTCCTCTTGCTCCGGTTCTGTGTTTTGGCTCATCCTCATCCCACCCCTGGATTTGGGACAGCAGCCGTCATCTGATCTACTGATTGAGGTTCATCAAACCCTGAGAATTGGGAGGAACCTCCAGACCTACTCACAGACCTGGGACTTGCCAGCCTGCCAGCCTCCACCACCACTATGTGAGACGATCCCTTGGGTGTCTGTGAGTTCTGTGAGGTGTTACAGCGAAATACAGAACCATAAGACAGGGGAGATTGCTGAGAGGAGGAGTTAATGTCTGAAATGATGGAGTGGCACAGTAGTTTGGACATTTGGGACATCTTTAACCTCTGCCTCATGGGGACCACTTTGTGCTGATATTTCTAAGAGAAATGTTCAAGCAGCTCCCTAGAGAATGTTACATGAATGATACAATTCTTTGTGGAGCATAAATACAGGTATTTTATAACTTGAAAACCCTTTATTGTGTAAGGTCATACATAACCTGAAGAATTTTTCTTAGAGATCTCACCAAAGATTCTGGGTCAGAGAATACATGTCTGATGTGAAAAAACAGGACTGAGGGTAGCCATGCAGGATATTACAGACCTCTCTAGACTTTGTCTGTGACTTTTGACTGTGTGTATCCTTAAAATTGTTCATAAAACTTGATAGTGGGTAAGATCTCAGATTTCTATACACCTGATTTAACAAGCTGATCCTGTGTGTTGGCTGAGAATCATACATTAAAATGTTAATTTAATTACTTCTGAAAAAAATGGATTTTGCTTTAATTTCATTTCTTAATTACAAAAAAATAGTGAATAAAGGTATTACTTATATAGGAAAAATAAATAAATAAACTTGGTTTTATCTGCAAGGAAGAAACTACCTAGCCAGGGGTGTAAAATTGCTTATCCACATAGTTGGGGTATGGTAGTCCAATATGCAGATCAGGCAATTAGAAGTTCAGGCAAACCTAAAGTGAAGCTAACTAAATCACATTCTGGCCATGTAATCCTGACTATGTCACTGACAGTGGGAAATAATGGCTTTTTGATGAATCACTTAGCAACCATTTTCCTGGTTTCAAAAGAACAATTCATTTTCCTTTCTTTAAATAGAGAACTGAGGCATTAGCTTGGATGTAAGATGGATGTAAGCTTAGTGTTGGTCAGGGACATTTTGAAGGATAATTTTGCAGCTTAAAGGAAATCATATGGCAGTTACAGTCCAGAAAGGAAAATGATCTAGACATCAATTGAAAATGAAGAAGAGGTTTGATACCACAGCTCCCACATAAAAATTGCAGACCCAGCTTCAAGTGTTGTTGTTAGATGCCACTGAGTCGGCTCCAACTCATAGGAACCCTATGTATAACAGAACGGAACACTGCCCAGTGCCAGCTTCAATAGGTTGTGTGAAAATGTGAGAGGTGAGGGACTCTTCAGCAGATGACCAGCAATGTAAAACCACACTCCTAACTCAATAGCCTGATACTGAAACGAGAATGAGGTTTTCCTGACTGGCTGGCTCTTTGAAAATGAATACAACTCAGACTTCCTTTGTTAACAGGACAGTCCACAGTGCTCAATAAAATCTGGCAAGTCTGGTGTCTTACTTGCTGAACAAGTCAAAACAAGAAAAGGATGCTCTGTTGGAACATTACACTTGGTTAATGGAAATTACTAGTTTCATTTCTCCCATCACCATCCCCTTAGTTTGTTCACTTATGCATTCCGTCAGCAGAGAAACCACAAGGATCTGACAAATTTTCAATGAGCATGTACTATGTGCTAGTCACAGTGTGAGAAATACAAAGTCATAAAGTTTGATTTCTTCCTGAAAGAAGCTCATAATCAAGCTGAAAAAAACATACGTATAAAAATAAATAATGGTAATCTTTAGGGGTGTATGTAATAATGGGAGTGAATATTTAGTCTAATGATGGCTCCAGGGAGGGAAAGAAAGATTCTGCTTAATTCGATCCTTTATGAGGGCTAATATGCAGAATGTATTCAGCTCTCACTGTGTGCTAGGCCCTGTTTCACCTACTTTGTTATTATTGTTAGATGCCATCAAATCAGCTCCAACTCAAGGCAACCTAATGTATAACATAACAAAATGTTGCCTGGGCCTATACCACCTGCATGATTGTTGGCATGTTTGAGTCCATTGTTGTGGCCAATAATCAACCCATCTCATTGAAGGTTTCTCTCATTTTTGCTGACTCTCTCATTGACCAAACATGATGTTCTCTGTTAGTGAATGCTCTTTCCTGAGGACATGTCCAAAGTCATCCAAAAGCAAGCTAAAGTGGTGATCACCTACTTAACCTCACTTAACTCTCCAATGACTAGTTAAATATTGGAAAACTGAGACTCCAATACAGTAAATATCATAACTAAAACCATAAAATTAATAAGTAGAAGAGCCAGGACTTAAGTTTAGGTTGGTCTGTCTTTGTAGTTCTCTGAGGCACCTCACTATGTGATTGTTTTCAAGGACAATAAGCATGAAACTATACTGTGCATTGGCCTGGGAAGTAGGGTCATGCAGGGGATGACAGTGTTGTGTGGACTGACTTGAGCCAGTGACAACGTCTGTTCCTGTTTACCGAGTAAACTGGATTGGGGCAGTAGCACTCACCCAGGGCTGGTTTAAACTCTGATGATCATTTTCATCTCCTATTCTTGTTGGCTGTTTTCATGGGCTGCTAGTACCCACCTATTCAGTCTCATCTTTCCTCCTCAAGGCCTCTGGAGCCAGTATCCATGGCCAAGGGGATCTTTGTTTTTCTTTTTTCACATAATCTTGACATTTCCCTTTCCTGGACCTACCAATAGTTTAAAAAAAAGAAAGAAAAGGAAATATCTCTTCCATTATATACTCTATCTCCTACTTCTTACAGCCTAAATTTTCTGAAAGGACTACTCTTTCAATTTCTACCATTGTAGTCTCCAAAATTGCTAGTGAACAATCAAACGTTATTGTGAATTTGGCTACATACTTTACTGTTTCTTAAGATTTCCTCCCCAAACCTCTCAAAATAAATTACAGTTAGGTAAGCTACAATTAGGAAAAATAGATCACTATGACTTGCCTGCTAACCAGACGGCTGGCGGTTCAAACCCACCAGCGACTCCTCGGAAGGAAGGTTGGACAATCCTACTTCCGTAGTGATACTGCCTTGGAAACCCAAGGAGGGGTCGCTATGAGTCGGGGCCGACTCGACGGCACATACAACAACAACAACATGATTGGTGTATTAATGTGGTGAAGTGCATTGGTTCTGATACCCAGGGATTCTGGCACCACATCTGCTGTCCACTTCTATGTCAACTTGGCTAGGCTATGGTGCCCAGTTGTTTGGTCAAACCCTAATCTAGATGTTGCTGAAAAGGTATTTCATAGATGTGGTTAACAATTACAATCAGTTGGCTATTAAGTAAAGGCAAATTGCCCTCAAAAATTTTGATGAATGCCATAATCAAAAACTGAGGTCTCCTAGAGAAGAGAGAATTTGCCTCAAGGCTGTTATGTAGAAATCCTGTGTTTCTAGGCTGCCAACCCTCTTTACATATTTCAAACTCAACAGATCCCACAATCACATGAGGCAATGCCTTAACATAAATCTATCTACTTATCTATGACGGCACATAACAACAACAACAACAACAACATATTTATTTATTTATTTATTTCCCACAGTACAGTTTCCTCAGAGTAGAGCCGACCTTAATGATGTGGTTAGAGTAAAGCTTTCAGGACTTCCATTTACTGATGTGGAATGACTCAAGATGAGAAGAAACTTCTGTAAACATCCATTAATAATCAGAACAGGGAATGTATGAAGTATGAATCTAGGAAAATTAGAAGTTGTCAAAAATGAAATGGAACACACAAAGATTGATATCCTAGGCATTAGTGAGTTGAAAAGGACTAGTTTGGAACATTTTGAATCATATAATCATATGATCTACTATGCCAGGAATGACAAATTGAAGGGGATGATGTGGCATTCATCATCACAAAGAATGTATCAAGATCTATCCTGAAGTATAGTGCTGTCAGTGATAGCATAATATTGATATGCTTACAAGGAAGACAAGTTAATACTACTATTATTAAAGTTTACACACCAACCACTAAAGCCAAAGATGAGGAAATTGAAGATTTTTACCAACTTCTGCACTGTGAAATTGACCAAACATGCAATCAAGGTGTGTTGATTATCACTGGTGATTGGAAGGCAAAAGTTGGCAATAAGGAAGAATCACCAGTAGCTGGAAAATATGGCCTTGATGATAGAAACACTGCAGTAGATTGCATGGTAGAATTTTGCATGATCAATGACTTGTTCACTGTAAATACTTTTTTCAACAACACAAACAACACTTATACATTTGGACTTCATCACACGGAGTACACAGAAGTCAGACTGGCTACATCTATGCATAGAGGTTATGGAAAAGCTTGATATCTTCAGGCAAAACAAGGCCAGGAGCTGTGGAACAGACCATCAACTGCTCATATGCAAGTTCAACTTGAAGTTGAAGACAATTAAAACAAACCCACGAGAGCCAAAATATGACCTCAATTATATCCTTCCTCGACTTAGAGACCATCTAAAGAATAGATTTGATGCATTGAACACCAATGACCAAAAATCAGAGGAATTGTGGGATGATATCAAATACATCATCCATGAAGAAAGCAAAGGTCATTACAAAGACAGAAAAGGAAGAAAAGACCAAATGGATGTCACAAGAGACTCTGAAACTTGTCTTTGAACAGAGAGTAGCTAAAGCAAATGGAAGAAATGACAAGATAAAAGAGCTGAACAGAAGGTTTCAAAGCAGACAAAGTCAATTATTACAATGAAGTGTACAAAGACATGGAGTTGGGAAGCCAAAAGGGAAGAAAATGCTCAGAATTTCTCAAGCTGAAAGAGCTGAAGAAAAAAATTAAGCCTTAAGTTGCAATATTGAAAGATTCTATGGGCAAAATATTTAATGATGCAGGAAGTGTCAAAAGAAGATGGGAGGAATACACAAAGTCACTGTACCAAAAAGAATTGGTCAATGTTCATCTATTTCAGGAGGTGGTGATCAAGAACCAATGGTGTTGAGGGAAGAAGTCAAAGCTCCACTGAAGGAACTGGTGAAAAACAAGGCTCCAGGAATTGATGGAATGTCCATTGAGATGTTTCAACAAATAGATGCTGCAATGGAGGCACTCCACTAGTTACTGAAGTAGTTTAAGCATAGGTACTGAAACAAGGCGGGCTTGTGCTTACTTACTGATCTGCACTGAACTTTCCCTTGTTACCCTCCCGAGAGGGACCAAGTCTCCGGGAGCTAGGTAAGCACGGGCGGGCTTATGCTTAGTCCCCGGGAGCGAGGTAAGCACAGGCGGGCTTGTGCTTAGTCACCGGGAGCGAGATAAGCACGGGCGTGCTTGTGCTTACTCACTGATCTGCACTGA
>NW_006921822.1:5067583-5088553 GCF_000298275.1 Orycteropus afer afer
GTGGGGCTGGCGCGGGATCGGGCAGTGTTTCGTTCTGCTGTGCATGGGGTCGCTATGAGTCGGAAACGACTCGACGGCACTTAACAACAACAACATCTTTGAGGAGCGCTGGTAGTATAGTGCCTAAGGTACTTGACTGCTAACCAGAAGGCTGGTGGTTCAAACCCACCAACCACTCCTCGGAAGGAAGGTTGGGCAATCTACTTCCGTAGAGATACCGCCTCGGAAACCCAAGGTGGGGTCGCTATGAGTCATCTTTGACTTGACAGCATATAACAACAACAACATCTTCTATTTGAGACTTAGACCAGGCATCAGCTGCCCTGAGGAACACTTTCACAACCCTTGTACCCCAGACTCCCATAGCAATCAATGCCTACTATGTCATGTCTCTTGTTCCACTGATGGTAATTGCCTCTAGTTGGCTGTTTCTCTTCCTGTCCCATTTCTAACTGGTAACCAAGAGTGAAAGTAAGCCCCATATCACTCTCAATGCTTGAAAAGTTAATATAATAAAGGGTCTTGTCTACACAGGTAGAACTTTTAGCCATTTAAAAGCAGTCCTTTGCTTTTTTGTCTAGGTGGGAACAGTAAGGTCCCTCAAAGAAAATCGTTTGCTTAGAAAAGAATCCCTTAGCTCAAAGATCACTTTCTACATAAGACCTCTGAAAATCCTGCAATTATCACTCTGCTATGCTCTGGAGTACCCACTATATACTTCTATTAGAGCATGTAACTTACTGTATTGTCATTATATTAAATTTAAGTTCAATCAAAGGAAACTGTAAAAATAGGACCTCAGCTTACTATCTGGTAATATCAGGTAGTCAGTGCTGAATCTTCAATGTAGAGATCGAAAAACCAAGGCCTTCATGACAGACTGGTCAAAGTTACCCTGCTAGTTAATGGATTCTAGAGGGAAAAACTTGAATTCAAGATATTTCTCCATGATACTCCATCACTCAGTGATTGCAGGATTGCCTGGGATAGACCTAGTACCTTATCTTTAACCCAAACATTCAGCTTTTCAATACAAAACATATATGAGAAAAATACCTAAAGTCATTGACACTGGTCCCTTACCACTAATACCAAAACAAATTCAATAATGTGACAGCCTTATCCCTGATAACTACCTTCCACTCCCTGCAAATAGATGACACCCTAACTGGACCCTAAGTAGTAGTCTGTGACTTTGAGATGTTTAAACACCATTAGCCAGCCTGGCCTTTTATCTAACTATAGATTTCTCTCTGAGCCACATAAAAAATATTACATAACAACCAGACAAACAATACCAACACTGAACACTCCCATAGAAACCACTGCTCTCTTCATCCTTCAAGCCAGTAAGTGAAGTTATATAGGTAAATCAAACCTAGTAGACTGTGTTGGTTAGAAGGCTTCATTTTACAACTACCCTTTATGGTGAAAAAATTACCCCTATGGTTGAAGCAATTTCCTCTTAGTCACTTCTATTTTCAGTCTGTCTAAAGTTCTACTTCAGACAAATGTGGTTGGAAAAGTTGAAGATTATCATAGACCATGTACATTTTGTAATTTACAAAAGTGCTTACAAGGGCCTTGCTTTGATCTCAGGCTGAGTGGAGGAAATTATCAAAACTTCTACTTCCTGATCCTAAGGCCTAACCCCAAGTGCTTGACATAGAGTTAGCATTTGGTAAATAGTTGTGGAAGATTGTTTTTCTGAAGTCTTGGGGAGACTTTGAAAGGTAACTCGTATTTTCAACTAACTCAAGCCACTTGACCCTTCTTTCCCATCTACTAGACACAGGACTTTATCAAGAGGTTCAGTCAGTTCAACAGACAGCACATAGACACACTACATGAGCTTCCATCATAATAGTGACATCACTCTTCTTCAGTTTTTTCATCCCCTAAAACTTATATATACACCCCACACACTCATGTTTCTTATATACCAAAAATGTATGGCTCATGTAAATGCTCTGTAATATTTATTGATGAATAAGGACTATTTGGCAGTTAAGGTAATGTGTCCACTTGGCTAGGACTGGTTTTGAGTGACTGGGCAGTTGGAGGTAGTTATTCCCCATGATGAGACTGGTAATCAGCTCCATGGTGGAATCTGCTGTGAGCAGCTGAGTAGCTGCCTTAGTGATGTGGTCTGCTTCTAGTGTATAAGGAGAAGGTTTGAGAATGGTCTCTAGCTTCTTGGCACATTTAGATGCTGCATGTAGAGAATCTTCATCTCAATGGCCTGCCATGTTGTCTGCCAATCTTGGGACTATTCATGGACTTGAATTAGTGCCCTGCCATGTTGTTTGATAATTTTGTTGTTGTTAGGTGCCGTCGAGTCATTTCTGACTCATAGCGACCCCATGCACAGCAGAACGAAACACTGCCCAATCCCGCACCAGCTCCACGATCCCTGCTATACTTGAGCCCATCATTGCAGCCACTGTGTCAATCCATCTCATTGAAGGCCTCCCCCTCTTTCGTTGGCCCTCCACCCTACCAAGCATGACATCCTTCTCCAAGGAATGGTCCCTTCTGACAACATGACCAAAATAGGTGAGACAAAATCTGGCCATTCTCGCTTCCAAGGAGCATTTCGGGTGCACTTCCTCCAGGACAGATCTTTTAGTTCTTTTAGCAGTCCATGGTACTTTCAGCATTCTTCGCCAGCACCACAACTCAAAAGCATCAACTCTTCTTCAGTCTTCCTTATTCATTGTCCAGCTCTCACATGCATACAAGGCAGTTGGAAATATCATGGCTTGTGTCAGGCGCACCTTAGTCCTCAAGGAGACATCCTTGCTCCTCAGCACTTGAAACAGTTCCTTCAAGGTTGACTTTCCCAATGCTACATGTTGTCTAATGTCCTGACTGCTGCTTCCATTGGCATTGATTGTAGAACCAAGCAATGTGAATTCTTTGACAACCTCAGTCTTCTCTCCATTTATTGTGATGCTGCCCATTGGTCCAGTTGTGAGGATTTTTGTTTTTTTTATATTGAGACGTAATCCATATTGCAAACTGTATTCAACCTTCATCAGTAAGTGCCTCAAGTCATCCTCACTTTCAGCAAGCAAAGTTGTATCATCTGCGTATCTCAGGTTGTTAATGATTCTTCCTCCAATCCTGATGCCAAGTTTTTCTTCATATAGTCCAGCTTCTCAGATTATTTGCTCATGATATAGATTGAATAAGTATGGGGAAAGGATACAACCCTGACATACTCCCTTCCTGATTTTAAACCATGCAGTGTCCCCTTGTTCCATTCAAATGACAGCCTCCTGGTCAAGGTACTTTTTGATAATTTTAGAACTGTGTTATTTTACTGTCAACCTTGGGTTTGTCAGCCTCAGCAGCCAGTAGCTGACTGAATCAAGAGAAACCTCCAGCTTCAGTGGGCTGGGAGAAAGAAGCAGAACCAAAGCCCAAAGTGGAGGGTCTTTCACCCAGCCCCTGGAGCTAGTACTTTGAACTAGGACTTCTAGCCTCCTAAACTCTAATAGAATAAATCCTTGATTGTTCACTCCTTGCACCTGTGGCATTTCTGTTAGCACAGCACTGGAGAACAAATACAGTATATGTCAGACCATTTTATTAAAGTATGTTCACAGCCCCTTAGGTCTTGCAGGAAATTCCAAATATTCAGAGTGGAGTGGCTCTAGGCTGAGGGGATGGTTTTTATTATTAGTTGCCATCAAGTCAATTCTGACTCATGGAGACCTCATATGTGCAAAGTAAAACTACTCCATAGGGTTTTCAAGGCTGTGACCTTTCGGAAACAGATCACCAGGCCTTACTTCTGAGGTGCCTGTGGGTGGCTTTGAACCTGTAACCTTTTTGTTAGTAGTCCAGCACTTAACCATTTGTACCACCTAGGGAATTCTGAGGAGATCATAGAATATATTTTTAATTCAGAAGAGAATAATCTCCCAAATTTATATATTATTTCTGACCTCCCACTTATGTTGGGAGCTCTGGTGGCATAGTGCCTAAGGTATTTGACTGCTAACCAGAAGGCTGGTGGTTCAAACCCACCAGCCACTCCTTGGAAGGAAGGTTGGACAATCTACTTCCGTAGTGATACCGCCTCGGAAACCCAAGAAGAGGTCGCTATGCATCGGATCCAAGTTGACGGCAATGAGTCTGAGTTTACCACTTATGTTAAGAGTGTCATTTTTAGAGAATATTTTTACTTTGTCTTCAGAAACTAGTTTTCATAGGAGAAAGAAGAAAAAGTAATGTAATGTGTGAGCCAAGGTCAAAAGTTCTTATTCAAGTTGCCACCCCACTTCAAAGCTGCTGATGGCTGTGGGGGATTTACAGAGGCAATTTATGAGAAGTCTGAATTCTTCACTAATTTCAGCCAATGCAAATATTACTCCTTTCTAAAATAAATTACTTTAAAATAGATTTCTACATGGCATAATAATTTCACAAAGCAAAGCACATTATTGAAATGTTGGTTGTAAACTCACCTCCAGAAAGCCTAAAGAATGGGTATTCTGTAGAAATGAGTCATGTTGCAATTTGTTCCTTTTCTGCTACTGATTATAAAACTAAATAGCCAAGATAAAGTCTGTTGGCATGACAGTAGCACATGAATCATCTCTTCTCCTGTAGAGATACTCATTAAAAAAAAAAAAAAAATCCCACTAATTTGATCCCAATTTATGGTGACCCCATGTGAGTCAGAGTAGAACTGTGCTCCATAGGGTTTTTAAATGGTTGATTTCTCAGAAGTAGATCACCAGGTCTGTATTGCAAGGCATCTGTGAGTGAACTTGAACAACCAACCTTTTAGTTAACATCTGAACATTTAACCATTTCATTTGCCCCACCCAAGGACTTCTCCTATAGGGACACAGCATAGTAATTTTGTTAGGCAGGATTTCAAATGCTAGCAGGGTCACTCATGGTGGGCAGGTTTCAGTAGAGCTTCTAGACTAAGACAGACTAGGGGGGAAAAAAACCTAGAAATCTGCTTCTGAAAATTAGCCAATGAAAACCCTATGGATTGCAATAAAATATTGTCCAATACAGAGCTGGAAAATGAGTCTTCTAAGTTGAAAGGCATTCAAAACACACAGTGGACACAATAACAGAAGTAAACATACCACAAATATGAATATGGCACAGAACCGGTCGATGTTTCATTCTCTTGTACATGGGTTTCTATAACTGGTCCTGATATTTGTGTAGTTCTTCTCTCTGAGCTCCAGTAGAGGGTCAGTGTTTTTGTTTTATAGTCAGAAAATGCATGCTAACACATGTTTAATGCCATGATAAGTTTACTGATGAGAAATTCTATCTGTCTCATGATGTTGTTTATGGCTGTTGTTGTTGTTGTTATGTGCCGTCTAGTCAGACCTGACTCATAGCGACCCCTCCTTGGGTTTCCGAGGCAGTATCACTACAGAAGTAGGATACCTGTTAGGAATGGTTCCCAAACTTTAGCAAGCTATCAGAATCACCTGGGAACTTTATCAGCTTTCCATCTCCCACCTCCAGAAAATCTGACTCAGTAAATTTAATACTGGAATCCACGTTTGTAAAAGCACCCAAGGCAGTTCTGATGCTGACAGGATCAGGCCACATTTTGCATAGCCCTGCACTGGCTTTATATCTGTGTCATTCACCACCACGTCCCTTGTCCTAGCAAGTGTCTAGCATGTAATCAATATGCAAAAAGTATCTGCTGAATGTTGGATTTTGGAATAAAGAGACCTAGTTTTGAGAACTCCTTCTCCTTGAAATTATCACCTAAACTCTGAGCTCCAACTTCTCTCATCTGTAGAAGGGGAATAATACCTATCCACACAGGGATGCCACACTCCACCTGTTAGTTTGTCATACTGTGGTGGCTTGTGTGTTGCTATGAATCTGGAAGCTATCCCACCAGTATTTCAAACACTAGCAGGGTCACCTACGGTCGATCGGTTTTAGTGGAGCTTTCAAACTAAGATTAAGAAGAAAGGCCTGGTGATCTACTCCCAAAAATTAGCCAGTGAAAACCTTATGGATCACAACAGACTACTGTTCAACTCACTTGCTTTGGACATATCAACAGGAGAGATCAATCTTTGGAGGAGGACATCATGTTCATTGAAGTAGAGGGCCAATGGGGGTGAGGGAAATCGTTGGTGAGATGGACTGGCACAATAACCATAATCATGGACTCAAGCATGTCAGTGATTGTGACTTCTGTTGTACAAAAGGTCACCATGAGTCAGAGTCAACTCAACAGCAGCTGTGTGTGTGTGTGTTTGTGGGTCTGTCTGTCTATCATCTATGTACTTACCTGTCTGTCTACCTACCTGTATGTCTACCTACCTGTCTACCTTCCTATCATCTACCTATCTATCTACACAGGGATGATATAAGAAGTTAATAAAAATACTTTATAAAATATTAAATGTTTTTGAAATTTCAGGTATTTTACTATTCAGCTGTTTTTCACCATTGCTACCACATAGTGTGTAAGGCACTTGACTGCTAACCAGGAGACTGGCGGTTCAAACCTACCAGCCACTCCTTGGAAGGAAGGTTGGGCAACCTATTTCTGTAGTGATACTGCCTCAGAAACCCAAGCAGGGGTCACTATGAGTTGGGTCCAACTTGATAGTGCATAACAACAACAATACCTTCTTCACCCACTCCTCACAATAATTATTTGAGAAAAACTATCTTGTGGTGTTTTGGTTACTTCATGCTGATCTAACAGAAAATACCACAAATGAGTGGCTTTAACAAACAGGGATTTATTCCTTGTCAGTTTTGGAGGCTAGAAGTCTGAGTTCAAAGTGCCAGGCTCTAGGGGCTAGGGGAAAGCCCCTCGAACTTGGGCTTCAGCTCTGCCTCTTGCTCCCAGGCCACTGAAGCTGGAAGCTGACAACCCCAAGATCAACAAGAAAAAAGACACAGTCCAATATTACCAAATCACATGGCAGGCCACTGATTCAAGTCCATTGACAGTCCCAAGAGAGGCAGATAAAATAGCAGGCTGCTGAACAACAGCTTGGCTACACGCAGGATCCAAGCATGCCACAAGCTTCAGACCATTCCTACAGCTTCTCCTCATATACTGGGAACAGACCACATCCTTAAGGCAGCTACACAACTGCTCACAGTAGATTCCACCATGGAGTTGATTACCAGTCTCATCATGGAGAATACTACATCCAGCTGCCCAGCCACTCAAAACCAAGTCCAGCCAAGTTGACACATTACCTTAATTGCCACAATTCCACCCCTTGTCAACTTGCCACCTATACAGATCTCCTTCACTGGGTGACTCCAGTCCCCTAGTTTATCTGAATAAGGGACCTTACTCCCTTGGCCTGGTGGCCCTGTTCCCCTACCTTTTGGGCATGGCAGCCCTGGCCCCTAACTTTTGGGTAGTCGCTATGGCCCTATTCCACTGGCCACATGAATGAGGAGCTCTGCAGTCCAAAACCAAGTTGGTGAAGGTCTGACTCTGAAACCTAGAAGGCTATGATGGTTCCACCCCCAAAGGCCATGGTCCTACCCTTTAAGACTTAGGCACCTCTGCTTTCCATTTCCTTGGTCTCTCCATTTCTGCCTATTAATGCCGGCAGGCAACCCACTCTGCCAGGAATCTTCCTGCCCAAAGAGCACTTGGCTTTCTTGCTCCATGGGCTAGCCAACCTGCTACTCCATCTCATGCTGGTCTTTTCTACTAATTAATGCTCAAAAGCAACCCACTCAGCCAGAAAGCCACCTACCCAATGGCATCCAGCATTCTTCTCCATGGGATGGTAAGGCTGTCACTGTCTCATGCCAGTCTCTCTGCTCTCCTGCTGACATCTCTCTGCCGGGGTCTCTGGTCAAGGATGCACTCCACTCTTGTTTCCACATTTTAGTTATCTGTCAGAGCAGCACCCTACTCTCTCAGTACCATATTCTGTTTTGGACACTTCATGCTGCTCTAACAGAAAATACCACAAATGAGTGTCTTTAACAAACAGGGATTTATTCCTTGTCAGTTTTGGAGGTCAGAAGTCCAAGTTCAAAGTGCCAGGCTGTAGGGGTTGGGTGAAAGCCCCTCAAACGTGGGCTTCAGCTCTGCCTCTTGCTCCTGGCCCACTGAAGCTGGAGGCTTTCTTCACTCAGGCAGCTGCTGGCTGCTGAGCTGACAACCCCAAGATCAACAAGAAAAAAGACACAGTCCCAATATTATCAAACCACATGGCAGGTCACTGATCCAAGTCCACTGACAGTCCCAAGAGAAGCAGATAACATAGCAGGCTGCTGAACAATGACTCAGCTACACGCAGGATTCAAGCATGCCACAGGCTGCAGACCATTCCGACACCTTCTCCTTATATACTGGGAGCAGACCATCTCCCTAAGGCAGCTACTCAGCTGCTCACAGTAGATTCCACCATGAAGTTGATTATCAGTCTTATCATGGAGAATACTACATCCAGCTGCCCAGCCACTCAAAACCAGGCCCAGCCAAATTGACACATAACCTTAACTACCACATGTGGCTTAGCAGCCATGAAATATATTATATTCCTACAACATGCCCTATGTGTCCTTCACTGTTTTACATATTTCATTTACTTAATTTTCTTAAAAAAAAAAACCGTGTTAAATATTTCATAGTGTTCTAGGTTGTCAGTAACAAACTAACTAACAACAACAAATAAATTTGGCTGCCTTGAGCAGAAAAATAACTAGAAAGACACTTGATAGCTCACAGAATTGATGAGAAGGCTGCAAAACCAGGGGAAAACCATAGGGAGCAGTGTAGCAAGAACCATACCAAAGCATGTCAAATGGGTTTTCCAGTTAAGTCATAGATGTTGTCTATGTATGATTCTACATTCAAAGTCTTAGGTAAGACCTACTAAGTTGGCGTTCCTGGGTTTCATGCCCTGGTTGTCAGGGACCCTTGCAGGTTCTATAATAGAAATGGCCAAACTGTCCCCTAAGAATGACACAATGGGAGGTTTCTCCAAAATAAAATTTGAATTCTGGACAGCTAAGCATGGAGGGTCAGTGAAAACAAGAGAAACCCTCAATAAGACGGAATGACACAATAGCCTCAACAATGAACTCAAACGTATCATGAGGATGGCACAAGATTGGGCAATGTTTCATTGCACTGTACCCTTTAGGATGACTTTGAATTGAAGTAACCAAAATCTCATCTAAAAAACAGTAGCAAAAATGTATGTTATAGTATGATTAGCTCTACTGTAAAGATTAAGAAATTCAGAGAGACTAATAATTTACTAACAACTGGCAGAGCCATGATTTTAACTCAGATCATTCTCTTCTCTATATACCCCTCTCTTTAGGCCCTCTTCTTTCAGAATTCCCTTGGACTTTGGTGACCTCAAGCAACTCTCTTGCCTTTACCATTCTTCCAAACCAACATGGCCAGAAGTTCTTGACCAAAGGAACTGTGTAGAAATCAAAATCTGCTCCAGGTCCCTGTCTGTGGTTGTTATGAATCACTTGGTGATAAAAGAAAACTGTTCCTAAGCACAAATTAATTAAACATTTTAAGAGCCAACTATGTTTGAAATACCAAACAGAAATAACTTTCAATTTACTGTAAGAAAGAGAAGTAATCCTTGCTTTACTTCATCTCCCATATGTGCCCTCTGTTGGGAGTCATACCAAAGTCCAAGATTCGTCATTGGTGCTCTCACAATGATAAGTGGACATTCTCTTGAGACTTAGTCTTCCAAAGTAAAGCCTATCGATTTGCTTTGGATAACATGGCTTTGAGGAAAGCAAAGTTAATGGAAATGCATACATGAAACAATGGAGAGATAGTAAAACACCTTAAACTTCAAAATCATTTTATCTTTTTTAAAGCACTTTCATATACATTAACACCTTATATCATCCTGTGTAGACATGTACTTCCTTTTTAATAAGATGAAAAAAATTAGAACTGAGTTTAAGTGATCAGCTCAAGATGAATGAGCTCTCAAATCTCAGCCTCCTGATTCTAGTGAAAACCCTAGATAATTTGAAGACAAGGGATGGTCTTGTAAAAAGAAACTCTTACCACAGTGGTATTGCCAGTTAGGCAAAAGGCTCTATCATCAACCAGTAGAAGTGAAGGAAGGGCCACCCAAGAGGTGGCAGTAGACAGAGAGTCTCTTTGAAATGGGAGGATAACTGTCTTTCAAACAGTTATAAGCTGAGCAGACACTAGGCTGTGTTAGGAAATAAACCAGGACAGTGCCATTCTCTGAGCACCAGTAAAAGCTCAGCATTGCTGTTGTGTGTTGCACTTAAGAAGTGACATCTGCCTCTTGGCAATTCTCACTGCAGTTCTAAGGGCTTGGAAATTCAGTGTAATGGAAAGAGCCCTGAACTTTTGAGTCAGAAAGTCTAGGTTTGAGTCATTTGTGGCATCTCTGGAGCCTAATAATGTGAGAGGTAAAGAGTAGAAGTGAGTATTGGACAACTGGCTTGAAATTCACAGTGGCTCAGCTGCTCTGGAAACATGGGTCCACAGAGCTGCTTTAAGTACTTTGAGCCCAGGGCAAAGGCTCTGGTAGCCCCACTTCTCTGAAGTATAACGTCTTTAATGCCAGTTTATTTCCTCCACAAACAGGACAACAATGAACATGTTGAGCCAGTGGTTGGTCAGATTTCACTGGCACTTGCATCAAAATTATCCATTTGATCAGCTTTATCATAATCTTTAATGGGCAGAGCATAGCTCAAAAACTTCCCCTGGCAGTCTACTTATGGAAAGCAGAACAACCCCCACAACCTCTGCTAAGTAAAGATGAATATCAAGGCACAGAATAAAACACTTCATGTCACAGATCCTAGGGGACACACACTGGTTCTACTGACAGAGAGCTGGGCAGGCCAAGTGGTGAGCTGGAGCCATGAGAGTCAGTGGGGTACAGTTCTTCCCACATTCACATTCTTTGACTTCACACTGATAGTTTGAAATCCGCTAATGTGGGAGAATTTACATCATAAACCAAAACCAAACCCACTGCCATCTAGTGGGTTCTGACTCATAGCAACCCCCATTGGGTTTCTGGGGTGGTAAATCTTTTTTTTTTTTTCATTGTATAGTTTTCATATGCTTATGAGGCAACTGAAAATACCATGCCTTGGGTCAGAGCATCTTCCCCCCCCCAATTCTTTTTTTTTTTTTTTATTTCAAGAGTTTGTTTTACATGCAACTTTACGTGTGCATTTAGTTGCACTCCTCATTTACCATCCCCAACCCTAACCCAGTCTCCTCCCCTTCCTTCCCAATAACCTTCCCTCCATGAGGTGGTAAATTTATATGGAAGTAGATTTCCCAGTCTTCCTTCTGCAGAGTGGCTAAGGGGTTTGAACCACCAAACATCTGGTTAGCAGTCAGATGCCTTAGGCATCTGTGCTATAAGAGCTCCTTTCTTTACATCATAGAAATGGGCAAATGTTACATACCCGGGCTTTTTTTCCCCAGAAAGCTGGATTTCTGGATAATCCACCCATGGTAGGTCTATGGACCTGACTCCCTAATTTTGTTGTACCCTAAGACTTGTTATGATTTATAATTAAGAAAATGTGTTGTACTTAAAAATTTCAACCAACCTCAGATAACCTGAATAAAAGTAATCCCACTTTGTGGTTTGAAACTATGTGCCAGAGTGCTTAGAATCCCAGTGCCAAGGAAATAAGTGCATACAGAAAGGTCGTAATTTTTCAGCCGACTTACACAGAACCTGGACACATCTTTTTGAGCACATTTCAGAATGCCTAGCATAAGAAGTAACATTGTGAAGAATGGGAATTCGAGAACATTTAATTGTGCTAATGAGGAACTTCTACATGGACCAAGAGAAAGTTTGAACAGAACAAAGGAATACTGTGTGGTTTAAAATGAGGAAAGGTGTGTGTCAGGGTTGTATCCTGTCACCATATTTATTCAATCTGTAAGCTTAACAAATAATCTAAGAAGCTGGACTACATGAAGATGAATGCAGCATCAGGATTTGAGGACGACTCATTAACAACCTATGATATGCAGATGACACAACCTTGCTCACTGAAAGTGAAGAATACTTGAAGTACTTACTGATGAATATCAAAGACTATAGCCTTAACATAAAGAAAACAAAAATCTTCACAACTGACCAATATTGAACATTATGATAAATGGGGAAAAGATTGAAGTAGTCAAAGATTTCATTTCACAAGAATCCATAATTAACACCCATGGAAAGAGCAGTCAAGAAATCAAACAATGTATTGCACTGGACAAATCTGCAGCAAAAGACCTCTTTAATGTGTTAAAGAGCAAAGATGTCACTTTGAAGACTAAGGTAAGCCTGACCCAAGCCATGGTATTTTCAGTATACATGGGAAAGTTGGACCATGAATAAGGAAGACTGAAGAATTGATGCTGGGAGTTTCGGCAAGATGACAGAATAGGCAGACAAGCTACACAGACCCTCTGCAACAAAACAATGAGAAGCCAATTGAAAGCATACAGAAGACAATCCTGGAACCCTGAGCTTTGAAGGGAAGGATAAAGAAGTGGATTAAATGCCCACTAATAGAAGAACTTGAATGAAACAGTAAGTAAGGAGACAAATGGAACTGTGGACTGCTGACTGTCCTGAGGGCACAGCCATTTTGAGTATTTCCCAATACTCACTGCTGTCCAGTTGAATCTGAATAATAATGACCCCTCGTTGGGTTTCTGAGGTGGTATCACTATGAAAATAGATCACCCAGTCTTCCTTCCGAGGAGTGGCTGGTGAGTTTGAACAGCCAGCCTTCTGGTTAGCAGTTCCCAATAGCAACCTGAAAATTGGTTCTGCTCATCAAAGCTGCATGGGCAAATACTGCACTGGTGCCTGATGACCAGAAGGGAGAACAGCAAGGAAGGGGCAGGCGGACCTGAGAGTGCTGGCAGCTGTCCTGAGAGTGCAGCCATTTTGGATGTTTGCCAGAGGCAAACGTTTCTGAATGTGTGGGGTGTGCATGTATTCTTGTTTGGTCTGCAACCTGGGAGAGGACTCCACCTGCCAAGGACAGCACAGGAAATGGCAATGGAGACTGATGACTGGAGAGGTGAGGTATTCCCCTTATTAGTCTTGTGCCCCTCGCCCTCTTGGTGAACAAAGCTGTGGCTATCCCACACTGCCACCTGCACCCACCTTCTTGACCTGCAGGGGTTCCATACAGTCTGTGCCCTGTCAGAGCATGGGTGCTGTGCCCTTTCCCCACAGTTTTGTTTTTAGTTGTTGTTTTAAAATTATTCTTTTTATCTTCATCCTTTCTTCCTTTTTCCAAACCCTGGTTCTAGGGTTTTTATTGTTGTTGTTGTTGTTTTCTCTTTTTTTCTCTTCCCTTTTCCTGGTTCCCATCTTTTTTCCTTTTGATCCTTCCCAACCTCTGTTTTTCCTTTTGCAGTTTTCCCGGTTCTTTTACTCTTACTCTTTTCTCTCATTCCTCCCTCCCCAGACATTGTGGCTTTTTTTTTTTTTTTCCTGCTTTTTCACATTATCATTCTTTTACCCTTTTTAAATACATTTTGAATTTTTTTCTTCTTATTTATTGTATTTCTTTTTTGTTATTGGTTTTGGCCATCATTCCTGTTTGTTTATGCAGTTGGAGGTTTTTGTACTCTCATTTTGTGTGTGTGTGTTTGTTTTTTTTTTCCACCTGAGTGGGAGACAGCAATTCCCACACAATCCAACCATATCTGCACCTCCTGAAGACCCACCCACTGAGTGAGGGTCACCACTTGCTTTTGCACCAACTGACCAATGATAGACAGTAGCCAATACCAGCGCAATTCACCATCAACTGTTCTTTATGAACAACTGACAGAGATCTGTGCACACACTCTCCTTCTCTGACATACCCACCAGGACAAAGGTGGTGAGTGCATAAGTGCTATCCAGTAGCAAATAGAGGAGCATAGTATCCTGCTCACACAGATATAGCAAAACAAAATAATGGGAAAAAAATTTTGGTGAATCACACCAACATACAACCAAATATTACACATAAATACAACAACAGCACAATGTCTCAGAGACAATAGACCATCACAGATCACACAAAAAAAGCAAGATAAAATAGTAGAAACTAGGGACCAGGATACAAATCCAGAAAAAATTCCTGAGGAAGAAGCAGTATTGGAACTCCCTGATAAGGAAGTCAACAAAATTATATTTGGGTACCTTCAACAGATTGAGAGATAGATCAAGGAAAACACAGACAAAACTCTAGAACAATTTAGAAAAACAATACAAGAACAAATTAAAAGAATAAACAAAAAATTAGAAACAATACAAAAACAACAAACAGAAATCCAGAAGATAAATACAAAGATTTCAGAAATAGATAACACATTGAATGGTCAAAGGAGTCAAATCAATGGAAGACAGAATTAATGAGATTGAAGATAAATACCTCAATACTACTTCAATAAAGAATCAAACAGACAAAAGAGCAAAACATAGTGAAGAAAGCCTAAGATTCATGTGGGATACCATCAACAGGAATAGCCTATGTATAATTGGAATTCCAGAACAGGAAGAGACAGATAAAACCAGAGAGAAATTTGTCAAAGATCTGTTGGAAGAGAATCTCCTTCATATGATTAAAGACAAGAATATATCCATTCAAGAAGTTCAAAAAACCCAAAACAGGATAGAACCCAAAAGAAAATCACCAAGACAAACCATCATCAAACTCAATAAAATCAAAGACAGAAAGAATCCTGAAAGCAGCACAGGAAAAATGAAAAGTTACCTACAAAGAACACCCAATAAGACTAAGGTCTGATTTCTCAGCAGAAATCATGCAGGTGAGAGGGCAATTGGTTAATATATATAAAACCTTGAAAGAAAAAATTTCAACCAAAAATTATATATCCAGCAAAACTGTCTATCAAATATGAGAGTGAAATTAGGAGATTTCCAGTGAAGCAGAAATTAATGGAATTTGTTAAAACCAGACTAACTTCACAAAAGATGCTAATGGGAGTCCTTCAGACAGAGAACCAACAATAGCAAACAACAACTAATGATTAACACACATGATGACATAACCCAGAAACCAACCCAGTTATAGAAATATCCAAAGTAAAGAAAGCTTACAATATTGTAAATAGGGAACCAGAAACATCAATTGGTAAATGAGGACAACTAAAACAAAAAAGAGGGAAAAAGTAGTGTAGTTACAGAAGTTCCAAATGGTGAGGAAGTCAAGACAATTCTGATACAGAGCAGAGTGCTTTAAACTTGGGAAGAAAATTATAAATTATGGTAACCTCAAAGAAAAATAACAAACCTTCACATCAAAATAAAAGAAAGGATAAGTACAAATACTTAGCAAATACTAAACCAATGGCAATGAGGGAGATGATAACATGACTTATAAACAAAATGAGCTCAGCACAGAAAATTATAGGGAGCAAAGAAATCAACAACACCACAAAAAAAAAAATGACATCAATAAATTCATACTTGTCAACAATTGCACTGAATGTCAGTGGATTAAATGCACCACTCAAGAGATGGAGAATTGCAGACTGGATAAGAAAATATGACCCATCAATATTCTGTCTACAAGAGACTCATCTTAGACACAAAGACAAAAACAGACTAAACATCAAAGGTTGGAAAAAGATATACCAAGCAAATGGCAACCATAAAAGAACAGGAGTGGCAATATTAAATTCTGATAAAATAGACTTTAAGACAAAAATGGCCATTAGAGACAAGGAAGAACATTATGTAATGATTAAAAGATCAATTGAACAAGAGGACATAACCATAACAAATATCTATGCAACCAATGTAAGAACCCCAAAATACATAAATCAGACTTTAACAGAATTGAAGAGACAAATAGATGACCCCACAGACTCCACAGTGATAGTAGGAGATTTTAATGTATCACTTTCAATAAAAGATAGAACAACTGGAAAGAAACTAAACAAAGACACAGAAGAATTAAACAATATAACCAATGACCTTGACCTTATAGACATCTACAAAGCACTTCACCCAACAACAGCACACTACATTCTTTTCCAGCACACATGGGACATTCTACAGGATTGACTAATTGTTAGGTCAAAAAGCAAGCCTCAATAAATTTAAAAACATTGAAATACTGCAAACCATCTTCTCAGATCACGATGCTATAAAATTAGAAATCCACACTAGGAAGATTAACGAAAAAAGAGTAAACATATGGAAACGGAATAACACCCTCCTCAAAAATGACTGGGTAATAGAAGAAATAAAAAATGAAATTAAAAAATTCCTTGAATCAAAATTTTCTTTATTGGTTACCATGGGTGGGAGGGAAAGGGAGGGAAGGGAGCACTGTTAGATAGGTAGAGACAAGTATTAATTTGGGTGAAGAGAATGGCAATATACCAAATGTGAGTAATCAACACAGTGGCATTGAGGTAGAGGAAGACACAGAGAGGTGCATGGGAAGTACAGACAACAAAGATGAACCCTTTTGCACATACAGTATTTCATTGTCAGTGAAGGCAAACATTGATATACAGGCGGATAGGTGAGTGGACAAGCTGAACTATTAGTTATGTACATGCGGGGGAGGGGGGGAGTGTGCCCAAGACCATGTGTAGAATTGGCAGACAATGTTTCTACAAGTGTATTCGTATGTTCTGTAAGAATTCCCATGTATATAGTAGAGCTGACAAGGAGCAAGTTTATAGTCACTTCTTGGCCATAGCCAGCTACCCAGAGGGAACATACAGTCAGACCTGTGGGTTTGGGGCTATAGTTGCAGGGGACATCAAGCTCCACTGGCATAAGACACTACACAAAAACATTGTTTCACATCCTACTTTGCCAAGTAGTAACTGGGATCTTAAAAGTTGCAGGTGGCCATCTAGATACACTGATGGATCTCTCCTCATCCAGAGCAAAGAAAAATGAAGAAAACCAAAGACACATGGAAACAATTAATCCAAGCAACTGGTGCACCATGCAATCCTCAGCCTATTTGTGTATGAGACCAGAAGAACTAGACAGTGCCCAGCTACCACTGTCAACCACTCAGAACAGAATATCTATCTGTAGGAGTTCCTGGATAGAGTGGAAGAACAATGTGGAATAAAACTCAAAATCATTAAAGAGAAAAAAAAAGGACCAGGTTTGCTGGTCTTATAGAGCCTGATGGAACCACTGAGAATATGGCCTCTGGTTGTTCTTCAGGTCTGGAATTGAACCCACTCTTGTGGCTTCCAGCCAAACAAAAGACAGGCAAATGAGGTGAACATTTACAATACATAGATACAATCCTTGGACTGATCAATCATAGCAGAATAGAAGGGCTGTGTATGCTCAGGGAGACACCTCAGGGAGCAGAAGTATATGGGAGGGAAGGACACAGGGAAGAGGTTAACTATGGGGAGGAAGTGGGAGGGAGCTGTTGCACTGTTGTAAATTGTAGTCAATGTCATGAGACAAAGTGTATATGAGCTGCTGTATGGAAAGTGAACTTGTCCTGTATATAAACTTTCACCCAAATCACAATAAATATTAAAAAAAAAAAAAATCCTTGAATCAAAGATTTATATATGGAAGGAAATTTTCTTTGTTGGTTACCAGGGGTGAGAGGGGAAAGGAGGGAAGGGAGCAGTGTTATATAGGTAGAGACAAGTATTGATTTGGGTGAAGAGAACGGCAATGTACCAAATGTGAGTAATCAACATGGTAGCATTGAGGAAAAGGAAGACATAGAGAGGTGCGTGGGAGGTACAGGCAACAAAGATGAACCTTTTTGCACATATAGTACTGCATTGTCAGTGAAGGCAAACATTAATATATGAGTGGATAAATGAGTGGACAGGCTAAACTATTAGGGATATCTATGCAGGAGGGAGTGTGCCCAAGACCATAGGGTTGGCAGATAGTGTTTCCACAAGTATATGTCCTGTATGAATTCCCAGGTATATAGTAGAGCTGACAAGGGATAAGGTTGTAGTCACTTCTTAGCCACAGCCAGCTATCCAGAGGGAGCAAGTACTTGGACCTGTAGGCTTGGGACCATAGTCACAGGGGACATCAAGCTCACTTAGCATAACATAGTACATAAAAACATAAAATTAAAAAAACAAAAGTATGTGTGTGTTGGGGGGGACCAGGTTTGCTGTTCTCATAGAGCCTAATGGAACCACTGAGACTGGCCCCCAGCTATCCTTCAGGTCTGGAATTGAACCCACTCCTGTGGCTTCCAGCCAAACTAAAGACAGGCAGATGAGCTGAACATTTACATTAAGTAGATACACTCCTTGGAGAGATCATTCATGGCAGAATAGAAGGGCTGTGTATGCACAGGGAGCAGCTCAAGGGGCAGGAGTGCATGGGAGGGAAGGACACAGGGAAGAGTTTAAGTATGGGGAGGCAGTGAGAGGGGAGCTGTTGCACTGTGGGAAATTGTAGTCAAAGTCATGAGACAAAGTGTATGTGAGCTGCTGTATGGAAAGTGAATTTGCTCTGTAAACATTTACCCAAATCACAATAAAAATTAAAAAAAAAAAAAAATTCCTTGAATCAAACAAGAATGAAAACATCACAACATACCAAAATCTTTGGAACAGTAAAAGCAGTGATCAGAGCAAATTTATAGCAATAAATGCACACATCAAAAAAGAAGAGCCAAAATCAACACCTTAACCCAACATCTCCAACAATTAGAAAAAGAGCAAAAAAAAAAAAGTCTACATTCAACAGAATAAAATAAAATACAAAGAGTTGAGCAGAAATCAATGAAACAAAAAAATAAATTAAAAAGACTAGAAGTTGGTTCTTTTAAAAGATTAATAAAATCAACAAACTACTGGCAAACTTAACAAAGGAAAAGAAGAAAATCCAAAGAACACTAATAAGAAATGAAAGGATTAATGTCACAACAGGACCAACAGAAATAAGGATCCATCATAGAATATTATGAAGACCTATACTCCAACAAATCTGAAAACCTGGAAGAATGGACAGATTTCTAGAAATACACTACTTCCCGAAACTAACACAGACTGAGGTAGAAAACTTGAACAGACCCATAACAAAAGAAATCGAACAGGTCATAAAAAAAAAAATACCAACAAAATAAAGTCCTGGCCCACATGGTTTCATTGGAAAATTCTACCAAACATTCAGAGAAGAACTGACACCAATCCTACTCAAACTATTCCATATTATAGAAAAGGATGGAATCCTCCCTAATTCATTTTATGAAGCAAGCATAACCTTGATACAAAAACTAGGCAAAGACAACACTAGAAAGGAAAACTAAAGACCAATATCCCTCATGAATATAGATGCAAAAAATCTTCAACAAAATCCTAGCCAATAAACTCCAACAACATATCAAAAAAAATAATACATCATGACCAAGTAGAACTCATACCAGATATGCATGGTTGGTTTAACATTAGAAAAACAATCAACGTAATACATCACATAAGTAAAATAAACAAAAAAATCACATGATCGTGTCAATAGATGCAGAAAAGGCATTTGATAAAATCCGACACCCTTTCCTCTCAGAAAAGTAAGAATAGAAGGGAAATTCCTCAACATAAAAAACAGAGTATATATGCAAAACCAATAGCCAACATTATTCTCAATGGAGAGAGACTGAAACCATTCCCCTTGTGAACAGGAACCAGAAAAGAATGCCCTCTATCTCAACTTCTATTCAACATTGTATTGGAAGTTCTAGCCAGGGCAATAAGGCAAGAAAGGGACATCAATCCAAACTGGTAAGGAAGAAGTAAAACTATCCCTATTTGAAGAAAACCCAGGAGCTTCCACAAGAAAGCTGCTGGAACTTATTGAAATATTTGGCATAGTGGCAGGATACAAGATCAACATACAAACATCAGTTGTATGTTGTTTGTATACACAAACAAAGAGGACTGTGAAAAGGAAATAAGGACATCAATACCATTTACAACAGCTACCAAAAAGATAAGATTCTTGGGAATAAATCTTACCAGGAACACAAAAGATCTATCCAAAGAAAATTACAAAACACTACTTCAAGAAACCAAAAGAGATCTACATAAATGGAAAAATATACTATGCTTGTGGATGGGAAGATTGAACATTGTGAAAATCTCAATACTATTCAAAGTAATCTATACATTCAATGTAATCCTGACCCAGACTCTGTCAACATTCTTTAAAGATATGGAAAAACCAGTCACTGATTTTATATGAAAAGGAAAGAGACCTCAGATAAGCAAAGCATAACTAATGAAGAAGAACAAAGTAGGAGGTCTCACACTTCCAGATCTCAAAATCTACTAGACAGCCACAGTTGTCAAAACAGCCTGGTATTGGTACAGCAACAGATATATAGACCAGTGGAACAGAATTAAGAATCCAGAAATAGATCCATCTCCCTATGGTGAGCTGATCTTTGACAAAGGGCCAAAATCCACTTAATGGGGAAGGGACATTCTTTCACAAATGGTGCTGGCAAAACTGGATATCCTTTTGCAGAAAAATTAAACAAGATCGATACCTCACACCATACACAAAATCTATCTCCAGATGCATCAAAGATTTAAGTGTGAAACCTAAAACTATAAAGTTCATCAAAGAAAAATTAGGGAGAACTTAGGGGGCCCTAATTTATGGCATAAATAGACTTTCAAGCATAATCCAAGATGCACAAACAGTAGAAGATAAACTAAATGGCTGGGACCTTCTAAAAATTGAATTCTTATTCAATTAGCATCTTATTCAGATGCTAATACCAACCAGTGTGCCCACAATACTGCATTACCATTAACACCAAACACCAGGCTACAGATAAACAGATAAACACCTGAGAGGATCAGATGGGGGTCAGTGAACAGTAGTATACTCTAGATCAGGGATAGATTCAGCACAGGCTAACCTTGCACAGATACCAGTGATACAAAATACCTGCAATCCTTACAGAAACAATAGAAGA
>NW_006921822.1:5117860-5138168 GCF_000298275.1 Orycteropus afer afer
GTGGGAGGGAACTCTTTCATTGTAAACTATGGTCAATGACATGAGACAAAGTATATGTGAACTGCTGTATGGAAAGTGAATTCGCTCTGTAAATCTTCACCCAAATCACAATAAATAAAATAAAATAAATAATAATAAAAAAAAATCTTTACAGAAGTAGATTGCTTCATCTTCCTTCCACAGCGCATCTGGTGGGTTCGAACAGCCAAACTTCTGGTTAGCCATCAAATGCCTTAGGTACTGCACCACCAGAGTTCCTTAAAAAGAGATGAATAGATTTTAAAAAGATAAAGGTGGTGAGAAAGCTTCAAATTGTTTTATAAGTTTCAAAGATCTAGGGATGTTTACATTTGAAGTGTATAAACATAGATTTTGGAGTGAAAGTTAGCAAGACCTATTGATGACAGATGGATAAATGGATGGAGAGATGGATAAGCAGATGGACAGCTGAATGAATAGATAAATATATAGATGAATGGATAGGTGATAGAAGGATAGACAGCTGGGTAGACTGACAGACAGGTAGATTCTATACATTCCATTTGCCATGCCCTCTGCTGAGTATGTATATTACATGCTCTCATTCTACAAACAAACATTTGAAGTTAATGCTATATCCACACAGAAACTGGTAAATATGAGGCACAGAGAAATTAAGTCATCTACCCGCTGACTCCCTAGTTTGTGGTCTTGGCCTCCAGTTTATAAACTTGTGTGATATCCATGGAATTGCCCTGCTCAAATCTCTCTTAAAGAAAGAACTCACTGGTCAGTTACAAGGAGCCAAGTTAGCTGACAGCCTCCAGCTGTTAATGCCCACAGAATCTGCTTAGTATTCAATTGGAGACTGTGCTGTTTCTGAAAGAGTTTCAAACTAGTTCATTTTAGTTTGACCTCCTGGTGAGGATTTGCATTTCCATCTCTGATATACTGAATCAGAAACTACATTTTAACCTGGGGATCTATAAGGATCACCTGAGAATCTCATAAAAGACCCTTGTTGAGTTGCCAAGGACTTTGTCAGATATGTTGCAGTTGAAGGCTCTCCCTGCCTAATGCTGCCTCTTCCTCACTTTCTTTCACAAGTGTCACAATTGTAACTCAGTCTAAAGGCTTTCCCTGCCAATCTTGTCTCATCTTTCCTTTTATCTTTCACAGAGTTGTGAATGTTGTTGTTAGGTGCCATCAGGTTGGTTCCAGAACTCAAAGAGACTCTGTGTACAACAGAAGGAAATGCTGCCCAGTCCTGTGCCATCCTCACAATCCTTGCTATGCTTGAGCCCATCATTACAGCCACTGTGTCGATCCATATCATTGAGGGTCTTCCCTTTCTTCACTAATCCTCCACTTTACCCAGCATGATATCCTTCTCCAGGGAATGGTCTCTTCTGACAACATGGCCAAAGTAGGTGAGATGAAGTCTGGCCATTCTTGCTTCCAAGGAGCATTCCAGCTTCACTTCTTCCAGAACAGATTTATTCATTCTTCTGGAAGTCCATCATATTTTCAGTATACTTTGCCAAGACCACAAATCAAAAGCATTAATTCCTCTTCAGTCTTCCTTATTCATTGTCCAGCTTTCACATGCATATGAGGAAGTTGAAAATACCATGGCTTGGGTCAAGTGACCTTAGTCTTCAAAGTGACATCCTTGCTTCTTAACACTTTAAAGAGGCATTTTGCAGCAGGTTTGCCCAGTGTAATATGATGTCTAATTTACTGACTGCTGCTTCCATGGGTGTTGAGTGTGGATCCAAGTAAAATGAAATCTTTGACAACTTCAATCTTTTCTGTTTATCATGATGTTGTTTATTAGTCCAGTTGTTAGGATTTTTATTCTCTTTATGTTATAGTGTAATCCATACTGAATACTGTAATCTTTGATCTTCTCAGTAAATGCTTCAAGTCATCTTCATTTTCAGCAAGCATGGCTGTGTCATCTGCATATTGCAGGTTGTTAATTGTTCTTCCTTCAATCCTGATGCTGCGCTCTTCTTCATAGAGTCTAGCTTCTCAGATTATTGCTCAGCATACAGATTGAATAAATATGGTGAAAGGATATAATCCTGACGTATACCCTTCCTGGTTTTAAACCATGCAGTATCCGCTTGTTCTGTTCAAACAACAACCTCTTGCTCTATGTATAAGTTCCTCATGTTCACAATTAACGGTTTTGGATTCCCATTCTTCACAATGTTATCCATAATTTGTTATGATCCACATAGTTGAATACCTTGCATAGTCAATAAAATACAGGTATACATCTTTCTGGTAGTCTTTGCTTTCAGCTAAAATCCATCTGAAGGCACTAAACTAGACTCCTTGAACCGTTTAACCTATTTTGAATAGACCTTCTCTTATTCCAACCATCATATCAGCATCTGGTTCTGGGAGGACTCAACTGATACACAAGACCTTTAAATACTTGTAGTGGTCAAATATAATATGGAAGTGAGAATGGCCAGACTTTTTCTCATCTACTTTGGTCATGTTGTCAGAAGGGACCATTCCCTGGAGAAGGATATCATGTTTGGTAACATGAAGGGTCAGCAAAAAATGAGAAGACCCTCAACAAGATGGATTGACACAGTGGCTACAATGATGGGCTAGGGGAAAAGCAAGGATTGTGAGGTTGGCACAGGAACGGGCAGTGTTTTGTTCTATTGTGTGTAGGGTTGCTATGAGTTGGGGCCAACTCGATGGCACCTAACAACAACAATATTAAAGAGCATTTACAATTGTTTTATATGGTTATAAGGGGTTGAATTAGGACAAAGTCACTAAACTTTTTTACAGAAGTATCTTCATATGCATAAGGAAGAACTTTCTAATAGCTAGAGCTGCCCAGCTATGGAGTGGGCTACCTCAAGATAGTTGAGGCCATTCAGGTCAATGAAAAACTCCTTGTTGAGTGAGGTCACATGACATTGCCTCAACCCCCACTCTCATACATATGTGAGCATCTACGATGATGTTGTTGTTGTTGTTATGTGCCATCGAGTCGGACCTGACTCATAGCGACCCCTCTTTGAGTTTCCAAGACAGTAAGTATCACTACGGAAGTAGATTGCCCAACCTTCCTTCTGAGGAGTGGCTGGTGGGTTTGAACTGCCAGACTTCTGGTTAGCAATCAAGTGCCTTAGGCACTATGCTACCAGAGCTCCTATCTATGATGATCAACATCCACAATGTTACTTGAGTAACAAAAATAAAATCATTTTGGAAGCCACACCAGGAAAAACTAACCTCTGATTTTCAGTGGTGTCTAGTTTAATACATCCATATTTTCCCACTCCCAGTGTAGCCCTAGGTACCTAGAGCAGATAGGCCACTGACCATGTTTGTTGAGTTGTTTTTTTTTTTTTTTAATCACAGAGCTCACAGCAAGTTAGCTAAGGCTGTGCACTCACAGTCCTCATGGGCTATTTGGCAAAATCAAATCCAAACTGCACATGTGCTTAAGTTGAACAGTCTATGTTATCTGGGAGTTTAACATGGGTTTCAACATCTGATATAGCTCTAATCACTCCTTTCAATGCCATGTAATGTTCAAGCTTAATATGTGCATACTATAGCCAAAAAGGCTGTCTTTCTTAAAGCTATATTCTCTCTACCCTCATCAAGACCCAGGCATATCAATGAGGAACATACACTGCCCCCTTCCAGAATTTTCATGATAGCTAAATAACATAAGTAATCATATTTTTCAGATGCTAAAATAAAAGGTGGGAAAGTTTGGTAGAAGAAAAAAAAGACAGTAATCTAATCCACATAAAGAGCCATATATAAAGAGTCATTCATTAGATCTACAAATATTTACTGAACACTTACCAAGGGCTAGACTCTCTGCAGGGAGCTGGGGATACAATGCTGTGCTTGACACAGTCCCTAATTTCATTCAAATGCCATTGAGATCATCTTCTGACCCTTCAAGAGGGAAGCAATCAAAGCTACAATCACTGGTAGTAATCCCAGGGAGTGTTTAGGATCCTCGAAACTGATATCTTTTCCCTCTCCCCCCACCCTCAACTTCCTGTAGCATCCCTGGCATTTACAGTCTGTATTTTCAAGAAATATTTTATTATATTAATAGTGCTTTGTAGCAAATTCATAAATTTTGCAAGAGGTGGTTAAAACAAAAAGCCAGCTCAGCAATTTTGGGGGGCTTTTACAAGTGATAATACAGCTGACCTACTGAAGACAAAGGCAGTGGGAGGACCTTTATTGGTGCAAATAAATAGGAGTCTCTGGGGCTAAGAACCCACAGCTTGGACTCAGAGCTGAAGTCTGAACTCCACCTCCAGGCAGAATGAGATTCACTTCCACATCTCTGCTTCTCCTGCTGCTGGCCATCAGCACGTCTCCAGTCCAAGGTAAGAACTTCCACTTAACTTTTCATTGTCCTTTGAACAGAAAGGACCTTCAGCCATTTTTTTTTTCACAATTGAAAAAATGAGTGGAATATGACAAAAATGGGGAAAGCACTTCTCAGCTAATCCTAAATTTCTAACAGAGGGGTGTTCTCTAAAAATTAAGTGCTTAGGGATTTAACTCTAAGAGGCTGGAAGCATTTGTAATGTTAAGATCTTTATCCATGGAAGGAAGAAATACTGGAAATCCAATGTCATATGAACCACTGTAAGTACACCAGGGATATACAGATGTATATACATTCTTCAAAGCAGATTTTCAAGAATAAATGGAAGGGCTATCTTGTGTAAGAAGATAAATACCTGGTTGAAATGGTAAGTTTTTATACAGTTGAAGGAATCACACACACACACACAGAATGAAATACTCTATTCAGGTTTAGAGGACAAATTTTGTTCCCAAAATGCAGAATTTTTTTTTTTCAATTTTTATTTTGATTCACATGTTACTTTCACTCTTCAAGACCCTTATTTCTCTCCTCCTCCTCCAAGAAGCTTTTCCATGGCTCCTGGATAATTTAACTATTATTTAAATCCTCTGTTCCTGGTATGCAGTTTAGACTTTAGGTGTAATACAAACTTTCTTAGTATTTTAGTTTTTGTTTACTTGTTTGTTTTCCTCACTAAATTGTAAACACCTTGAAAGTTGGACCCTTTCATTTGTAAATACATGTCAATCATAGAAGTCTGCAATGGGGATAGAGATTTCAATAAATGTTAAATAAATTTGCTGTTGTTATTTGCTGTCGAGTTGAACCCCACTCATAGCAACCCCTCCTTGGGTTTCCAAGGCGGTATCACTACGGAAGTAGATTGTCTAACCTTCCTTCCGAGGAGTGGCTGATGGATTTGTACCACCAGGCTTCTGGTTAGCAGTCAAGTGCCTTAGGGACTATGCTACCAGAGCTCTTTAAATATACTTAGTGCTCATTAAAAGGCAAAAGAGGTTTTTTATAAAAGTGTCCAGTACTGATAGCTTTTGAATTTTTATTATTAGCTTTTGTTGGATCATGTTTCACAATTGTACTGGAGGACCAACTTATTAAACAAAAACAATTAAGTCTTTTGCATTGTTTCTCCAAATAGAAAGTCAAAGAATATGATAGGAGAAAGAATGCAGTTGCAGCCTGTTATTGCTCTTAGGACTTTTACCAGTTCATATCCTTGGTTTTTATGTTGCTTGTAAGTGAAGATCAGTTTATTCTCTTTTGCATTAATTATAACTCGGTTGTAAATCACCCCATAATGGTCTTCAAACTTAATTTTACTGACAGTCTCTTGAGTACAAGAATAAATGCTACCACGAGTTTCAATAAGTGCTTTGTTTTTTAAAAGGTGATTTTATAGTTAAGGTTGTGATAGAAAAAGTTGGAAACTAATCAAGCCAAGACAAGCAGAAATACACACCAAGATAAAGGCATACGGGTGAAAGTATGGACTTTACCTTTAAAATTTTCAACTAATTTAAACTTTAAATCTGAAAATCTTCAATTGCACAATATGAAAGGTTAGTTAATTAAGTTCTAGTTGTGAATTATATGCCAAAGGGACTAAAATAAGTGATGATGTTTACAGGTTTTCTGGAGGCCAATTACACAACCTTAAAGTGTAACTGCATGCAAGAGACCTCATCTTTTATCCCCTTTCACCTTATTCAGCGGTTTCAAATCTTCCCTCCTGGAAGTGGCTGCCCAAATGTAGAAGTCATGTAAGTTGCAAGAAAAAAAAAAAAAAAAGTATGTGTGTGTGTGTGTGTGTGTGTGTGAGATTCCTTTCTCCAATGAAAATCAGACATGTTGTCATGCAGTATTCTTACTCAACACTTTCAAGGTGATTTATTTGGACTATTGTTATAAATTCTTAAGCTAATAACAATGTTGTTAGGTGTCATCAAGTCCATTCCCAACATACCCCAAAAAAACCAAACCCACTGCCATTGATTCGATTCTGACTGATAGCGACCCCCATCGGGTTCCCAAGGCTGTGAATCTGAGGGAAGTAGATTGCCTCATCTTCCTTCCATGGAGCAGCTGGTGTGTTCTAACTGCCTACGTTTTGGTTAGCAGCCCAATGCCTTGACCACAGTGCCACCAGAGCCCCAACTTAGGTACCATTTATTGAGTACTTATTTTGCAGCAGCCACTGAGTTAAGTGCTCTGCATGCATTCACTCATTTAATTCTTTCAACACCATATGAAGGGATAGCTATTGATATCACCCTTTTACAGATGTGAAAACTGAGGCTTAGGGAGGTAAATGAACAGCCTGAGGCACATCTCTATAAAGGGATGTAGCCAAGGTTTTCCCCATGTCTTCCTACTCCAAAACCTCTCCAACCCCCAAATTAGATTGACAACAGCAGCAGACATTTCACTCCCCAGTGAGCTGAAGAGCAAATACTAAGTATCCAGAATAGTGGCTGGTCTGAATGATTATTTTATGGATCTTTCCTTTAACTTCAGATTCTATCAAACTTTGATCCCATAAGTAATTAAAGATTAGGCTAAGGAGACATTAGTGGTTGCAAGAAATTTAATAGCTATTTCCTTCTCATGAAATGGTGCGATTCTCCCTTTTCTATGCTCCTACAGCCATCTGTGGGCACCTTTACTATAGCATTTCCTACACTGCATTCTGGTGCAGTGCCTGGCATAAGAGTAGATGTTCAGTGAATGTGAGCTGCAATTATTACAGCATTGTTATGCTGAAACAACCAGGTTTTCTTTGTTTTGTTTTGTCTTTATAACCTCCACCAGAAAATAAGTTCTTTAAAGATGAAGATAAGGTATTTCTCGTTTTTCTCTTTTCAGTACTTTATCCCATTCCAGGCATATAGTAGAAGCTCAAAAAATGTTGGATTATTGCACTGAATATGTTAAATGGAGCCGAGACAGCTTTTTCATGTAACTAGTTAGACCTTTGATTTCTCTTTCCTGGACTGATCTTTAATGAACAGCACCCCAACACTTCACAGTATTAGACACAGCATGTTCCCTAGGGCATCCCTGACTTGGCCTTTGTTAGCAGTCCTTCCCTTGAACTTCTTTAGATTTTGCGGATGTTCGTAAGCAACTGCCTTTTGTTTGTCCCATTCAATCCTAATCTTTGAGTTCAGACTATTTGTATCCAACTCATAAAAAAGAAAAATGGGATATCAGAGATGCATATGAAAATTTTTCATGAAAAAAGCATTACACTTTCATTAATGTATTTTTTAATGTATTTAAATTAATGTATTTTTTTGAAAAAATGAAAATTCTTAGAAGGAAGGTTGGGCATTCCTACTTCCGTAGTGATACTGCCTCGGAAACCCAAGGAGGGGTCGCTATGAGTCGGGGCCGACTCGATGGCAAACAACAACAACAACAACAAAGCACAATGATTGCCCTCAAACTCAGAAATGCAAAGGTTTGACCATTTGAGAGCAGTTCTTCATGATGTGAAGATAACTCAGGATCCTTCTAGTGGATTACATTTTGTCTCTGTGACTCAAACCTCTTCCCTCTCAACCAAAAGAGACAGTGCACCCTCATTTTCTCCATTTAACTTCAACATTTTTGAAGTAACATATATTTGGTTTGATATCTTCTCACCAAATTCTGCATTTCTGAATTTTAACTAAAGAAACAACTAGTACCAGTCACGGGTGAAAATATTGAGTCTAGATAGTCAGAAAATCTGTTTACCATCATGAATTCAGAAACCAAACAGGAAGCCTCTGCCCAACACCCCAACTGTTCTATGACCTCTGTCTTCTCTAAACATGACTTACAAGGGTGGAGTTTCAAAGCTAGATGGATAGATCCTTGTCATTTTATTGCTAAGGGCATTGAAACACCAAGAGACTGTGTTTTCCTTAAAAGTCACCACAGTAGAATCAAGTTTCATATGGGCTTCTATTGCAAGTGTACCACCAGACAAAACACTTAACACCATGCTTGGCATTTGGTAATCATTTAGGTCATGCAGATGTAAAGTGGTGGCTAAAATTGTGGGTCTGGGAGATAACATTCATTTGTATCCTGCTCTATCATGTATTTGTTATACAATCTAAGGCAAGTTAAACTCTCTAAGTCTCAGATTCCTCATCTAAAAGTGAGGACATAATAGTTCCTCTAGCAATGTTTTTGTGAAATTAATCCATAAAATTATCCATAATACCTGCTCAGTGTAGTCCCTGGCACACAGTAAGTACTTGATAAATACTAGCTATTAATCATTATTGTTGTTTTTGCTATTAATAATTTCTTAAGAGTAGTAAAAGCCTTGGTACCTGGTGGTTCAACAAAATGTAGATGTCACCCAGAGCAATGGGCCCTGTAACCTCTCACACATTAAACTTTATTGAATTGTTTTCAAATAAAGAGTCCTCAAGAGAGTCCTTTCTGTAATCTATTTTGTCTCCCAAGCTCAATGGACAATAGTTTTTTGTTTTTTGTTTTTTTTTCAAGATATTGTGATATAACTTTAGTAGGGAACCAAACTTGGAGCCAAGCTATTTGGCCCATCTCCAACTCAGGTAAATTTTATCCACAGAATACTAATATCTGAAATGTGAAATTCTGTCATCTTTGTAGCATAGTGGCTAAGGCACTTGACTGCTTACCAAAAGGCTGGCGGTTCAAACCCACCAGCCACTCCTCGGAAGGAAGATGGGGCAATCTATTTCCATAGTGATACTGCCTCGGAAACCCAAGGAGGGGTCGCTATGAGTCAGGTCCGACTCGACGGCACATAACAACAACAGCTCACATATATGGTTCTTCAATGGTGTATTTTTTTTTTTCTATTCCTCAGACCTTATGCTACAAATCACCTGTCTACATCTAAAACAACCTCATTCCAATTTCACTTTACTTGACAATAATTACTTTCTTACATAACTCTTTCTTTTATTAAAAGTATGGGATTGACTAAAATGTAGCACTGCTTGATTTTTATTTCTGTTTGTTTTTCCTGTAGAATCTGGTTGAAGACTAACACTATTATATGCTTGAACCCTCGGGCCAAATGGTTCCAAAAATTCTTGAAGGGGTTACAGAGGTAAACTGACAATATGGAAGGGCTTTCAGATTCAATGTGTGCTGAGGGTTTCCCTTTCCTGGGTCAGTCAAAATGGGGACCATTTTAAATGTATCAGGAGTTTCTAAGACAAATACCTATCTTGCATTATTATTATTTATCAGATAGAGTGGGGTGACTCATGCCAGCAGTTCATAAAAGTAAACTGAAAAGCAATGTGCACAATATTCCTAGTTTGGTTTCTCCAGGGAAAATCCACAGTTTCTGGTTGATCTTTCTCTTAACATGACTTTTTATTTGTTTTTGTTTCACAGAGAGCATGGCTCCTTAATCTCACCAACTCCAGGGCTTAAGAAACGGCGGATCGCTTGATGCCAGTATTCCCATTGAGAACATCAGCATCCTGCCTTATTCCTGCTTTGGATTTTAATTCTGTACTTGTTTGTATTGTTTCCAATAAAAAGAATTTCCTCATACAAATGTGTAAGAATATATGTAAAAATACCCTGCAGAAGTTGGTGGGGAATGCTGGGAGTTCACATTTTTATTTATCAGAGAGGAAAGTTGCTCTAAGCATATTCATTTAGTTATAAACCATGCCGGCTTCTTTTGATTATGCGCTTGATGTTTAATGCACATTTTTTCCTAGAAAATAAGGGAACTATCATTTAAACCTCAAATCTGAACACATGGGTTGGATTGATAAGGAAATGATGCATGCTTTTCAATCATTTTGCACCGAGAAAAGTGGATTTCCTTCAGAGACTAGAAAGTTATCTGAAAAACTCATGGAAGTTCAACCTAACAAAAGGCAGGTAAATATTCTGTTAAAAAAACTCACTATTGAGAGAAATGGGTCCTTTTTCCACTTCCGAAGAGTTTCACTGTATAAGATATATTGTTTTAGGATTATTTAGACAAACAGAGCTACTGAGAGAGATAGACAGATACATACATGCTTACATATGCAGAGTGAGAGAGATACCATGCAATGGGAGTTTGAATAGGTGTGCTAACAAGTTCAAAATCAGTAGGTCAGGCAACCAGAGGGAATTCCTGCAGGTTTATGTCCCAGGAGCTGTGACTCAGAAGATAGGAGGAGTGAAGAGTGAGAGAATAGTGGCAAAATGTCTATTTCTGGCCTAGAGATAGAATAGGAGCTCTGGTAGCATAGTGCCTAAGGCACTTGCCTGCTAACCAGAAGGCTGGAGGTTCAAACCCACCAGTCACTCCTTGGAAGGAAGATGGGGCAATCTACTTCTGTAGTGATACTGCCTCAGAAACCCAAGGAGGGGTTGCTATAAGTCAGGTCTGACTCGATGACACATAACAACAACAACAACAACAGAGGTAGAATACATCTTAGGAAAAACTTCCTTTTTGCTTTTAAAATGTTCAACTGATTATGCCACTCAGACTTAGAGTCATCAAAAACCCAGAAGAAGTATTTAAAGGATGATATTCATATTATACACTTTCTTGGCAAACTTCTATTACTCATATTTTCTGCACAGACTTTTTTTGAGGGGCAGGTGTCTCTTGCACAAAATTCTTTAATATACCCTATTAATCTAATTGGCACAGTACCTAAAGCATTTGGCTGCTAACCAGAAGATTGGTGGTTCAAATCCACCAGTCTCTCCATGGAAGGAAGACAGGGCAATCTACTTCCATAAAGATTTACCACCTCAGAAACCCAATGGGAGCTCTGGTAGCACAGTGCCTAAGGCACTTGACTGCTAACCAGAAGGCTGGCGGTTCAAACCCACCAGCCACTCCCCGGAAGGAAGGTTGGGCAATCTACTTCCATAGTGATACTGCCTCGGAAACCCAAGGAGGGGTCGCTATGGGTCGGGTCCGACTCCATGGCAATGGTTGCATTTTTTTTTGCAAACCCAATGGGGATCACTGAGTCAGAATCGACTCAATGGCAGTGAGTTTGGATTTTGGTTTTGGTTTTTAATCTAATTCTATTTGTAAACTCAAGCGAATATTTTACTTAATTATGAGAGATTTGCAGTTAGCTGAGTATTTTCTCAAATTTAAATGTCCTCTGGTTCATCATAATGACAAATAAGGTTTCATCATATTAACTTTCCTTCTTATGTAGCTTTCCTTTTACAGATAATCTAAAATTATATGACAATGAGTGAATGGTTTTATTCCTAATATTAGCACAATGGGAAAATGCTTGACTATGAAAAGCTCTTTCCACTCACATACTGTGATTTCTATAGACTTTCAAACTCCTACTAAAACCTATTTCCACTGTCAAATTATATTGATTCTTAGTCTCTCATATTTGACAAAGATTTGGATTTGGCATCAAGTCTGTCTCCCCCTCCACCCATGTTGAGCTCCACTGCCTGTTTGTACCTTCTGCTCAGCTAGCTGCCCTGCAAGATCTGCTCCCAGCACCCTCTCTTTGTTTCTCAGCTGTATCTTCCTCTTTCTTTCGTTTTCCTTTTTATTTTTGGATTTATCCTTATTATTATTATATGTCTTAGATGGGAGTGAAAAGTATCTACAGATACTAATTTTCTGTTGTCTATAATTTAACATTAACTTCTTTATTACAAATACACCAAAAGAGAACATATAAAATGCCATCAAAATCCTGCTTTCTAGAGGTTTACAGACTTCAAGTGGAAATTTTTAGCAATTAGGAATCATTTCATGATTTAATTCCAGTCTTCGAGAATGTAGTTAGACAAATGCTACTGAGAAGCCTTGAATAAAAATTACTACCACTCCATATTAGAGAGTCCTGGTGGCACAATGGCCAAGTGCTTGGCTGCTAACTGAAAGATCAGCGGTTCGAACCCACCAGTCACTCCAAGGGAGAGAAAACCTGATGATATGCCCAGTAAAGATTACAGTTTAGGAAACCCCATGGGGCAGCTCACCTTTGTCCAGTTGCATTGCTATGAGTCAGAATCAACTCAACAGCACACAACAATATATGAGGGAGATACTACCATCACTCTCATTTTATAGATGTAAAAGCTAAGGCATAGAGTGGTTAAGTAACTTGCTCAAGGTTTTGTAGCTAGTAAATAGCAAGCCAAAATTCAAACCAGGCAATCTGGCACCAGAATCCATGCTTCTGATCCCTACATTATCCTGACTTTACATGAGGCACATACCAATAACTCTATTTTGTTGTTATGTGCCATCGAGTCGGACCGACTCATAGCAACCCCTCCTTGGGTTTCTGAGGCAGTATCACTACGGAAGTGATTTTACAGAGACAGAAACTGAGGCAAATAAGTATTTACTTGCCCCAATTCACATAACTACTAAGACCAGAATTTAAGCCCAGGGAAGTAGATTGCCCAACCTTTCTTCTGAGGAGTGGCTGGGATTTGAACCACCAGCCTTCTTGTTAGCAGTCAAATACCTTAGGCACTACACCACCAGTGCTCCCAGGGTCATCTGACCACTAAGCAATTGTTACTAATCTTTACACTATACTGCCTAACATTTTCTTATCCCAAAATGTATGTCTCACCTTAGCTCCTTTGTCCACTCACTTTCTCAGGGCTAATCAAATCCAGGGGGACAGTGAGAGTTCCAAAACAGTCAAGGCTCCCTGGGTTGAGATATCTGAGTGTAGTCCAGTACAGGGAATCTGGGCAGCTGAGAGGGCATCACTAAGGCACTGGGCCGATGCAGAATGAGCAACAAAACACAAGGCCAAAGTTGTTTTTCTTACCACACACAACCCCTCATTCCTCAAACATCACAGTGGATGTAAGGATGGTCAGCATGATTTGGAACAAGGACCTTAACACATTGTTAGATGTAGAACTTGTTGAGTCAATTAATTCAGTATCTGAGAAAAGGAGATCTTTTACTGACCTGAATGGTTTTGGATCTGGAAAGGGAGAACTGGGGAATAGTAAGACAGAATCTAGGTAATTTATGGCAATGTACATACATACATATACAAATTAATTAAAACTCAAAGTCAAAACAGAACTAAAGAGAAAATACAAGGTAATGCTGAGTAAAACAGGATGTTCAGTTCTGGGGAACTGAATGAAAGAGCTACAAAGCCAAGCTACACAGTAGCAGAATCCAGATAGACAGTGACAAAGTGAGTTGAGCCTCAAAGTGTTCTGCTCACTGCCCAAGAAGTAAAAGATGGTTCTTTTCTAAGGGTTCAACCAAAAGGAGGGGCCCAGGCCTGGCCTTGACAGGACCTGGCTAGTCCAGCTGCATCAGTTCTGTTCTAGATTTTTTTATTATTATTATTTTCTATCAACTTCTATTCAACAATTCTTCCCTCTCACTGAGATGAGTCATTTTACTGCTACCAACTGTATGTGAGGGTTGAGTACCTATCCCTGGATCTTCTTGTTTTCAAGTAAAGTTTAGTGTGAATTTTGAACAGAATTTATCTATAATCGATCTATAAAACATTTGGTAGAACCAAGAAAGAAGAGCAAGTCCACGAAGCCAACAGAGTAATATTTGAAAGAGAAGTCACACCATTCTGTGAACTTTCAGGACAGAGGTCCATGTGTGGTTCCCCTGAAAGAGCAGCACGACTTGGGGAATCAAAACACATATTTTCAGGCCTCTGCATCGGAAACTCAAGGGCCCAGAAATCTGTGTTGAAAAACCTCTAGGTGATTATGATGCTGCTGAAGTTTGAAAATAACTGTTCTAGGAAAAAGATTCTTGACAGTTCATAGTCCATTAGAATCATCTAGGGATATATATATATACAGAGAGAGACAACAAAGAGAGACAGAGACTCAGAGACAGACAGCAAGAGACAGAGACAGAAAGAGAGAAACTTGTCATTGCATTGACTCTGACTCTGACTCACTGCGGCACTAAGTACAACAGAATGAAATGTTGCCCAGTCCTGCACCATTCTATTACTGGCATATCCAATGGACACCAGCATGTCCATGTTCAAGTCTAATCAACCTCATTGGCCCTCTACTTCACCAAACTGTTATGTTCCTCCAGCAATTGATCCCGCCTGATGATTTGTCCAAAGCAAACAAATGGGACAATGTTTTGTTGTAATCTGTAGTTTTCATTCGACAGTACATAACAACAACAACAGCCTTTCTTTGTAGTCTGTCTTAGCCTGGAACTGCCAAAACCTGTCCACCATTGGTGACCCTACTGATACTTGAAATACTCACTGTCATCGAGTCAGATCCAACTCATAGTGACCCCTCCTTGGGTTTCCAAGGCAGATCACTATGGAAGCAGACTGCCCAACCTTCCTTCTGAGGAGTGGTCAGTGGCATAATATCCAGTACCGTAGCACACGAGCTACCACAGTACAGCAAACTGGAGAAGTGTATATGTGTGTATCAGGTACATTGAGGTATGATTTACATACAGTAAAATTTACCCTTTCTACGTGTACAGTTTGATGTTTTGACAACTGTATAAAGCCATGTAATTGCCACAACAATCAGGATAAAGAGTATTTCCATCACATAAAAAATTCCTTCATTCTCTTTTGCAGTCAATTCCCCACCACTAGCCCTAGCCCTTGGCAGTCACTAATCTAATTTCTGCTCCTATAGCTTTGTCTTTTCCAAAATGTCATATAAATAGAATTATAGAATCTGTAGCTTTTTGTCTGACTGTTTTCACTTCATGTAATAGTTATGAAATCCATCTTGTTGAATGTATTACTTTAATCCTTTTTGTTGCTGATTAGTATTCCCTTGCAAAGATATACAACAATGTGTTTATTCATTCACTAGTTGAATTGTTTCAGTGTTTGCTATTATTAATAAAACTGCTGCCAACATTCATACACAGGTCTTTATGTAAACATGTGTTTTTATTTTTATGTAATCAGATGTTGCACGAAGCACATTCTTCTCATGGTGATGGCAGCTGTGCAGGAGCAGTGAGCAGGAACCTACTCCACATCTTATGGTTTAGACTCAGGGACTGTCACCCCGTTACTTCCACTCCCATATCATTAGGCAAGTCACATGGCCAAGTGGGGCTGTGGTTTATTTTACTTCTACTGGAACTGCAAACCCGCATGGCAAAATGCCTAAATACAGAGGGATGATAATTGGGGATTGGGAATGATAATACAATCAGCAACAGCGGTCAAACACAACGGTCAGTTGTAGTAGTTTTTCTTGTTTTCTCTTTAAAACCCAAAAACGAAACCCACTGCCTTTGAATTGATTCTGATTCATAGTGACCCTCTACTCTATAGAGTAGAGCAGAACAGCCCCAAAGGGTTTCCAAAACTGTAGATCTTTACAGAAGCAGACAGCCTCATCTTTCTCCTGTGGAGCAGCTGGTGGGATTGTACCACTAGCCTTTTAGTTAGCAACCAAATGCTTTCATCACTGTACTACCAGGGCTCCTATTTCCTTTATTCTTCAGTAAAAAGCATAGCACATTTTCTTTTGTGAAAACACACAGATAAATATTTCAAAACTATACCATGGTTGTATAAGAGGAAATATGTCTTATTAGTACAATTTCACCAATAATGTAAGGGAAGAAAGAATGCTATATTGAAATGCATTTTGCTTCTAGCAAAATGATGCCATTTTGAAGATATAAGAAAAACAACAGCAGCACCAGTTAACCACCCCAAAACCAAAAGCAAATTTGCTGCCATTAAGCAATTCCAACTCATAGTGACCCCCTCTGGGTTTCTGAGGTGGTAAATCTTTACGGAAGTAGATTGCCCAGTCTTTCTTCTGAGGAGTGACTGGTGAGTTTGAATCGCCCGCTTTCTGGTTAACAGTCAAATGCCTTAGGCACTATACTGCCAGAGCTCCTTAATTATCCACCCACTCCTCCATTTTCTTAATATACCAGAAACACAGTGATCCTCATCCCAACTTCTATACATTTTAAATTAATTGTTAGGATATCAAATTACGTTAAATGTGTTTTCTTATCAAATAAACCTTACTTTAAATTTCTACTTACGAATTAAAAAAGAAAGGGAATGTTAGTGTATGAACATATACCTGTTCAGTGTATGTGTAAGTTGGACTTTGGAGTTGTTGCTATTATGTGTCGTTGAGTCAGACCTGACTCATAGCAACCCCTCCTTGGGTTTCTGAGGCAGTGTCACTACAGAAGTAGATTGCCCAACCTTCCTTCCAAGGAATGGCTGGTGGGTTTGAACTGCCAGCCTTCTGGTTAGCAGTCAAGTGCCTTAGGCACTACGCTACCAGAGTAATCCAAAAAATAAGCAAGCTCTGATTATCTATTTAGTAAGTACAAGACCTCTAAATTTCCCCCTCCATTTAGACAAGAGCAAGTAGCTAGGGTAGGCATGTGGGTTTAAACTGGATTTAACTGACATGGGAAAAGGCAAAATGTTCATGCTCCTACTAGGGTCCACTCATCCTTTTCTGGAATCAACTCTGTTAAATAACCTAAAGCTAAGTCTGGGGTCATTGGCATTCTAGCTACTCTCAATTAAAATAGCAATTCCTCTACCCTCACTGACCCCTCACCCAGAAATCCAGTCCACAATATGAAGGAGCTAGGTTTCTAGGTGCGGTTCATACCCACCAGCCACTCCTTGGAAGGAAAGTTGGGCAATCTACTTCCGTAGCGATACTGCCTTGGCAACCCAAGGAGGGGTTGCTATGAGTCGGGTCTGACTCGATGGCACATAACAACAAACAACAACAACAGGTTTCTAGGTGATTTGGAAAGGGATATGGGGTCGTGTTTCAAAATGGTATATTGTAAACACAATGGCTGTTTCAATTTTCTCTGATGCTTAGTACATGAAATATTTTTGCAACCTCCCTCCAATCATCCCTCATCCCAACCCACATCCAAACCAACATGAGACACAGTCCCAGAGGAAAAGCAGATGTGGGACAAGCAGTGAGGGCCACAGTGGAGGTGCCAAGGAAGTGGGAATATTCCAGCTATCCCCACCTTTTTAGCTTCTGGGATTTCCTTAGGACTTCATGGCAAAATTAGCAAAGAGTTTGCTAAGGTTCACTTCAGAGTAACCACATTCAGGATAAAAACTGCTTTGCTGTTCTTGAGTTTTTGTAGTCCTGATGAACTTTGGGGGTTAAAAACTTTTTCAATTTCTCTTTATCATGATTGATAATAAATTTCTCCAGTGCACAATCCACATCAAAAATGTACCAGTAAAAGCACAGCTCGGTGTATAGAGACTTCTCAGAATATTCGAGTCTAAGTGCAGCTTTCATGCAGACTTGACAAGGAGGTACATTTTGGGAGAACTGAAGGGGAAGGTGCCGAGCTCAATTCCAACATGTCTACTTCTCACATATCAACCAGCCTTCATATTTTAATGCAATGTCTCATGTCCATGATAATTCATTGCTTAGCTACACTGAAAAGGTCAGAGGTGAAACCTTATAGTCAATGTTACTGCAGTAACACCAGCTGAGCTTCATCAAAGACACTATCATAAATATTCTCAGTTCTATATGTAGGGCATGGACATTTGAATTTTCACAGTCCCTGTATTTTTCTTCATCAGTGAGCTGTGGTCAGCATCATTCTCTTCACCTTTATGATAATGGTGAACTCTAAATTGGGTGGGTTCAAGTCCTAACCAGGTTGCAATGAGCAATGAATTAATTCTGGCTCACATATACCAGCCATGAATGGGTGGACCTGCTGGGCCAGGTAGTATTGGGTGTGAATGGTAAAACTGTCCTGTTTCTGAAGCTGCTCAGGTGCACAGGCCCTCTGACTCACAATGAGGTTTGACCCATCATGACAGATGATATAAGACACAGGATCTCCAGCTTTCACTTTCTGCCTCCTTGAGAATTTATCCAGCAAGCAACGGTAGGCTTTTTTTTTTTGGGGGGGGGGGTCAGGGTAATTCTGGGGATCATTTGTCAATGCCTTGTTTATTTCAAACTGATTCACTGAGACACTGCCATTTAGCACGTTTTTTTCCAATTTCTTTAACATATTCTGAATATTTCCCACTACAGTGTCTCAGTTTTGATCAGAAAGAATATGACCAATGACAAACATGCTGGTGTCTTTAGCAAGATCACACCAATCTCTTCTAACTATATCTAATTCTTTCTGCTCCAGTTTGGTCAAAAAATTCCCATTTGACATTGGTTCTACAACCAGAGCAGCATATTTCTTTTTCTTCAGTAATAGCAGAGACTTGAAAACACAATCAATACCTACTTCAAGCTGTTTGACCAACTTACTCACTTCACTTTTCACTTATTCCCTGACTTAAACTTCTTCCAGATTGGTGCTATAGTGCTTATCATAACTGAATCTATATCTCCATAAATAATATACAGATTCATCTTCTGTACCATCTCTTTTATATGCATCAAAATCTCCATTCCTTTGTATGTCACCAAAGCAGCCAGTGGTGTGGCATAAAACCTGCTGTAGGAAAATCCCAAGCAGCCATAGACACTGTTTGCCATGAGCTTCAGAGCCTTCTGTCGAATGTCATACTGAAGAACAAGGTCTGAATTTAAATTTCATTATTTCATTCGCTGTTTGACTTGTTTCTTCTGCTCTACCCATTTCCAGATCTCTCTGGGAAAAATGCCCATTTCTAATCTTGGATCTGGCAGCTCAGGGATCTGTTCTTATTCTTCATTCTCTGTAATTTTCTGAGCCTCTAAAGCAACTCTTTGCATCATTTTAAAACAAATGGTAAACTCCTGAATGATAGAAAGATATAAACTGTTGACATCCAGAAGTAAAATGAACTTATCATAGAAACCAACTTTGGGCCCCAATACCAAGCCACCAGTATAAGGTGCTTTCTTATGTCCTTTCTTGTACTTACAGCTCCACCAATTTCTTCTCCCAGTCTTTGCTGAGGCTTTCTGAAAATCTGCTTGTCAGGCAACAATATAGTTGTTTTCATAAAATGCATGAAGCAACAACATCTCATTATGCTCAGATCGTCCACCCATGAGCGTCCTGGATGTAACATTCCCAGCATTGTTAGTGATCTGCAATTCTAATGGCATTGATCTCACACATGATCTGCAAAATGAACCTGGTATCCTCCCAGGTGTGTTCCAACAGGTACACAAGATGAAAAGATTCATTGTACTGTTTTGTACACTTTCCATTGGGATTGCAACCCTTTCTGTTTTTAGAATCTGTTGAACCAGTTCAGATAAATGGTAGCTTTTACAATAAATCAAATTTCTTTGCTGAAATTTCAACATCACAAATCATTGGGCCACAAGTAGTATTTCTTTCACCTTAACCATTCCAGCCCCCAAGCTTTGATATGTTGGATCACTTCAGTCGACCCAATATCTTGAACCAGTGAGGAACTTTGCACACATTAATTCTCTGCAATAGCACTTTCAGATTAAGCCCACAAATATTATGGCCTACAAATGATATCAGGATCAATTTTGCGAACTTTTGCTAGGAAAAAAGTCTAGCAGTATTTTTCTGTTGCAGCGATCTCAATCTTCACATTCTTTTTCTTAATGATTTCTTTGAAAGCAACTGGATAAATTATCATCCTTTGGTTTACACATAACATCGAAATATTAGTGAAAGGGAGGCTGCAGGGGTGCTTTACTTAAGGCAAAACTGTGGTGGGCCAAAGCTGCTACAGCAATAATCTTATTCTGATGTGTTTTTACATTCTGCCTTGTCTTCAAGATGAAAGACATCATCACAAGTGGGGGAGAACCAACATTTTTAATTACATTCATCAGTTTTGGCTTCAAAGCCATTGCCTCAACTTTACATCAACTGATTAGCTGATTCAAGAGCCGTGGATTTTTTACTTCAAGCCAGCAAGGTCCTTTGATCCTTCTGTTCATCAAAAACAGTTACAAGCTAGATGCGTTGGTCCCAAACACATTGCGGGGGGCGGG
>NW_006921822.1:5144293-5144993 GCF_000298275.1 Orycteropus afer afer
AAAAAAAAAAAAAAGAATATCCACCAAAAAATAATAAAACACTACAGATCAGAAAAAAAAAATCCATTGCCCCCAACTCCTCATCTTTTGTACTTGTGACATGCATCGTATCTCCAGTAAATTCAAAATGTTTAAGATGAACAGGAGTTGATGGAGGTTCCTACTTGGAGACAAAGGAAGCAGTTTTTCCTGAAGGGACTGCCTTGGGAGTGTACACAGAGGAGAGACTCAGTGAAGCTCCGATCTTTTCTTTTTCGGTATCATTTCAAGTGGTACAGCTTTTTGAGATCTCTGAGTGCTCGGATCCTGTAGAAGGTCACTAGTAGATCATCCTTGCGCAAGTCGACAGCTTTATCGGCAGTTTTCTTTCCGGTATTAGCAATAAACCTTGACTTGATGTTACTTGGTTTTGTCAGTGCACCTTCTTTACATTCCTCTTGTCTTCCTTGGCTGCTTTGTTATCTTTTCCTTTCTGGCTAGAATCAAGAGCATCGTCTTACGAATAGACACTTCACCAAAGAGGATATTCAAGCAGCCAACAAACATATGAAGAAATGCTCACAATCATTAGTTATTAGAGAGATGCAAATCAAAACAACAATTAAATACCATCTTACTCCAGCACTAGTAGCAAAGTTCAACAAGAGAGAAAAATAACAAATGCTGGCGAGGTTGTGGAGAGATTGGGACTCTCATACAC
>NW_006921822.1:5146509-5150198 GCF_000298275.1 Orycteropus afer afer
GCATTGTGGTAAACTGTGATCAATGACATGAGACAAAGTATATGTGAACTGCTGTATGGAAAGTGAATTTGCTCTGTAAATCTTCACCCAAATCACAATAAATAATAATAATAAAAAGAGCATCGTCTTCAAGGGTATCATTAAAAACCTCTCTGCCATCCTCCAGATGGCCAACATCATCATCATCACAATCTAGTTATCATCCTGGCATGCCTAAACCAGCTTCAAATACTGGTCTTCATCAACTTCTTCACACACATTTGTGAAGTCCTCAACTTTATCTTAGCCTTTTTCGGTCTTTCTAGAGCTTTCTGGCGCCCTTTCTTTTCTTACGAGGATCAAGAAACTATAAAACTTTCTGAATCTTAGTGCTGTCTCCAGGTTCATAGTTATAGCCTTACACCCGCGCCACGGTCCCCCAACCTCCTGATCCGGAGCCAAACAGCCCATCACTGGCCTGGAGCTCGAGCCAGGGACCGTGGTAAAAGCCAAGCAGCGGCTCCCGAGGTAGCGGACTTCTCCACCTGGAAGGCCCCTCCTACTTGCAGTGCCTGCTGCACAGGGCTGTGCCGCGCCAGCCCCTGGCCTTACCGTGACCATTCCTTTGGCGCCCTTTAGACTAGGAAAGTCTTTGAAAAGTTTTAAGCAGGAAATGACATCATCAGATATGCATTTTGTAAGAATCACCCTGGCTGCTTTATGAAAGGCTTCAGAGGGGATGAGGGAGGGCAGTTTTAAAGCTATTTAATTAGTCCAGGCGAGGACTAATGCCATCTTGGCATAGAGTGATAGTAAAAATGGAGCACTACAGACAGACTTGGGGAATATTTTGTGATGACCCCTGAGGGAAACCTATTGCTGAGCAAAAGCCAGGAGGACAGCAAGAGAAAGAAACAGGCGCTGGAATGGAGCCTCCTGGAGACTGGATGCGCAGGCCACGCATGCTGATGGGAAACGATTTGGACTTAAGAATAGGGGTCTCTGGTTCTGAGAGTTGGTTTTCCAGGGCAATGTTTGTTTTTTTATGCTCATGCCTTTGAACTCTTAATGATATTTTTTGAGAAAGGAGGAGTAGTTCACAGTTAAACTCTTTTCCCTTGGCTTTCAGGATGGCACATTCTCCTGAATTTCCTCCTACTTTTCTGGCCAGTCTTTCTCAGTCTTAGTTTCAGGCTAACTCTCTCTCTTTGGCCACCCCATGATAAGGAAACTTGGCACTTTTCTTATCATAATATTGTTAGGGATATGCCACGCCATCTCGCGTGGCTCTTCCGGGTTCTTCTTCATTCCCTGCTGCCCCACCCAAGGTCATAAGTCAGTTAAAGGAAGTCGAAACTGAGCTTCCTGCAAAAAAGGCAACATAGCCTCTGATAGGTTAAGACCTCTTCCCCCAGCTCTGATGTACAAACTCCTAACCCCAGGTCTATATAAGACCACCCTCTTCCTGCTCTTCCTCTGCCTCTTCTTCCTCTCTCTTCTTTCTCTTTCTTTCTTCTTCTCTTCTTCCTCTTCTCCTCTTCTTCCTCTTCTTCCTCCTCCTCTTCTTCTTCTGTCCTTCCTCAGTGCAGGCGCCCTTTCGCCTCCTTAATAAAATCTCCTGTTGGGTACCCTGGTGTGTGGTGTGGTCGTTGAGTGCCGACGGAGCTCTAACAAATATACTTTGTCAGTGGGAAATATCATTTAAGGATCCAGTGTTTGTTAACGTGTCTTTTGGTTCTTTACTGCCTCTCTAACAGGAATACCACAAGTGGGAGGTCTTTAATAAACAGGAGTTTATTCTTTTACAGTTTAGGAGGCTAAAAGTTTGAGTTTGAAGTGCCAGCTCTAGGGGCTGGTTAAAGCTCCCTTGACCTTGGGCTTTAGCTTGCCTCTTGCTCAGGGCCCACTGAAGTTAGAGGTTTCTCTTAACTCAGACAGCTGCTGGATTCTGCGGCTGGCAAACCCAGGGTCAACAAGTAAAATGGCACAGTCCCAAAATTATCAAGCAACACAGCAGGTCACTAGTTAAACAGTCCTAAGATCCACAGACAACATGGCAGACCAACGATGACTCGGCCAAATGCAGGATCCAGATGTGCCAAGAAATTCAAGGCCTTCCTAAAAGCATCTTTTAAGATACCAGAAGGAGACCACATCCCTAAGGCAGCTAATTATTCAGCTGCTCCAGTAGTTTCCACCATGGAGTTGATTACCAGACTCATCATGGGTCATAACTACATCCAGCTGTCCAGCCACTCAAAATCAGGCCCAGCCAAGTTGACACACAACCTTAACTACCGCAACATGTCAACACTGATGACTCCCATCTTTGCATCTCTAGTTCTCTTAACTCCATTCCATTGCACCCACGTAACTCTGCTAAATCTCCATTTTGGATTTTGCAAAGCTGCCTCAAATTCATCATGTCAAGGACCAATATTCCTGATCTAATTCCAACCTGGTTCAATTCCATCACTATCTACTTCAATGAATGCTCCACAAGTTGTCTAATTCTGCAAGATTGAAAACAAGCACTCATTTCAGAATTTCTATCACCACCAGCCCTATATCCAATCCTGAACAAAATTCAGTTGATACAATTTTTTAAATATTCCCCAAATCTGCCTGTAGTGCTCCATTGTTACTACCACTCTATGCCAAGATGCCATTAGTCCTCACCTGGAGTAATTAAATAGCTTTAAAACTGGCCTCCTTCATCCCTTCTGAAGCCCTATCATAAAGCAGCTATGGTGATTCTTACAAAATACAAATCTGATGATGTCATTTCCTGCTTAAAACATTTCAAAGACTTTCCTTGTCTAAAGGATAAAGGCTCTTTTTTTTTTTTTTATGGTCTACATGGTTCTGGCCCATCTTGCACCATTGTTTTGGTTAACTAGTGCCACTCTGACAGGAATATACCACAAATGGGATGGCTTCAACAAACAGGAGTTTATTCTCTTACAGTTTGGAGGCTATAAATCCAAGTTCCAAGTGCCAGGCTCTAGGTGCTGGGTGAAAGCCCCTCAACCTTGGACTTCAGCTCTGCCTCCTGCTCCCGGCCCACTGAAGCTAGAGGCTTCAGACAGCTGCTGGCTGCTGAGGCTGACAAGCCAAAGGTTGACAAGTAAAAAGGCACAGTCCCGATATTACCAAACCACATGGCAAGACATTAATTCCAGTCCATTGAAAGTCCTGAGGTTGGCAGAGCATGGCAGGCTTCTAAACAATGACATGGCTACATGCAGGGTTCAAGCTTGCCATAAGCTAGAGACCATTCCCCAAGGCTTCTGCTTATATACAGGAAGCAGACCACATTCTCTAAGGCAGGTACTCAGCTGCTTACAATAGATTCCACCATGGAGTTGATTACCAGTCTCATCATAGGGAATACCACATCCAGCTGCCCAGCCACTCAACTAGGCCAAGCCAAGTTGACACACAAACTTAACTACCATAACCATTCGCCCGTACCCCAACCTACTCACCACATTCCCATGACACAAGCCTTCTTTCCATACCCGGGGCATGCCATGTCCTCCAATCTGGATATTCCTCTACCGCTTTTTTGTTTAAACAATATCAGGACCCAGCTTAAGAATCATTTCCTCGGGAAATGGACAGTTTTCTAGAAACACACCACTTACCTAAACTAACACAGACTGAAGTGAAAAATTTGAACAGGCCCATCACAAAAGAAGAAATTGAAC
>NW_006921822.1:5153750-5158384 GCF_000298275.1 Orycteropus afer afer
CCTACTTAGATCTCTTTGTTATATTCTGTCACCTAAAATATATGTGTTCTCTTCCTTGATAGCACTAACCTCAATCACTTATAATAATTGTGTAACTAACATCTGTGTTCCCATTAGACTGTAAACTCCATGAAGTCAAGAATTGTCTGGTTTGCTTACCATTGTATCCTTAGCATTGGTTAGGTCCAAGCACATAGAAGAAGGTATTCAATAAATATTTGTTGAGTAAATATATGAATGAAAAGATAAATGGATGAATGAATGGTGATTGTCTCATTTATTACAGTTTAACATACTACAATAATGAGTTTTTCATGTTTGTCCTATTTGAAAACAGCATGCCAGGCTATACTTCATTCTTTTCTTTTAACTTAATTTAATTTTTATTTCCTATTTCTTTGTCTCCTACAAGTTTCCCAAGTATTCGGGAAGCAACTCTTGGGCAAAATGAAAAACATCTTGTACAATATGTACTTTGTTTGGAAGATTTAGGAAAAGAATTTCTTTCTCACTACATTATCTAGAATAGATGGCTAGGAGACAGTGGGGCCTAACCAGGTATTTGTAACTATCATTGTATACCTGTGTCATTTAGAGTCCCATTAGGAAACAGAAAGCACGCTCAGCTTACGCTTTGAAAAGAATGTAATGAAGGAAGTATTTTCAAAGGTGTAGGCAGAGTTATGCTTTTGAGTTGTGATGTTGGTGAAGAATACTGAAAGTATCATGGACTGCCAGAAGAATGAACAAATCTGTCCTGGAGGAAGTGCAGTTGGAATGCTCCTTGGAGGTGAGAATGACCAGACTTAATCTCACCTACTTTGGTCATGTTGTCAGAAGGGACCATTCCCTGGAGAAGGATATCATGCTTGGTAAAGTGGAGAGTCAGCAAAAAAGGGGAAGGCCCTCAAAGAGAAGGATTGACACAGTGACTGCAGTGATGGTATAGCAAGAATTGTGAGGCTGGTGCAAGACCTGGCAGTGTTTTGTTCTGTTGTACATAGGGTCACTGTGAGTCAGAACTGACTTAATGGCACCTAACAACAAGAAAACAACAGGCAGCATTAAGGGAACCAACAAGGAATATTGAGGCACTCAGAACTAATAGTTACTCCTAGGCCTGAAGGAGCAAGGGGAGAAATGGTGTTACAGAAAGATGTTTGGAGAACTGCAATTTGGAAGCCAGATTGCCTGACAGGAGCCATAGTCATTGAGGAATCAACCACAACCAGAACTGAGGAACAAGAAAAGGAAATCCTCTTCTAAATCCTCTACCTCTGTTTCTTCCCACCTTCCAGTCTCCTATAAGTACCCCTTATCCCCCTTACCCTACCCTCCATTTGCTGAACTCATCCAAAAGATATCTCAGGTAAAACAGTCCATACAGGGTAAATGAGGAGCTCTGGTGGCGTAGTGCCTAAGGCATTTGACTGCTAACCATAAGGCTGGCGGTTCAAACTCACCAGCCACTTCTCAGAAGGAAGATTAGGCAATCTACTTCTATAGAGATACCAACTTGGAAACCCAAGGAGGGGTCACTATGAGTCGAATCAACGGACAACAGTGAGTTTGGTTTGGTTTTTAGAGGGCATATAAAGAAACTAAGGAAATTTTTCAGTGTCACACAGCTAATGAATGTCAGTTTTGATTTTTGAACCTAACAAGTAGACTCCAAACGCCATGCTCTCATTCATCATTTTACACATCCAATGTAGGACAATCTCAATTATAAATCATTGTCATTTTTAATAAAAGTTAATAAGGCCTACACATGTATGTTTATCATTGTCCCACTAATGAAAGAAGTTTTCACCCCTATGGTAGTCAATTGTATTTGCAAGCATTTGTTTTTCTGTGTAACAGATGAAAATACATAACATTTGAAATTTGAATATCAAATGAATAAATGTTATATTCCTTAAATTTAGTGGGGCTAGAAGTCCCAGGGTAAAAAATCTATGATCCATTCTGCTCCTACTATAAGGTAGACAATGGGACTAAAGTCCTTCTTCATAGATGAGTGCAGGCGAGGAGTAGGGATCTCAGATGATGCCTTCTTGGCCTGATTCGGCTGATCCTTGGGCAAAGTTCTCAACAGGAGTTCTAGCTTTCTCTCTGACACATCTTCTATTTACTAGTTAGTCTCTGCTGTTCCACAACCTCTCCTGAAGGACTATCTTCCCCACCAAACCATCTGCCCACCTGGGACAGACCCTCAAGGAGCACTTTGGTTACCTCTCTGGGCTCTGCAGCTCTTTCAAGAAAAGTCTTCGGCATCCCATAGTGGTTAGTCCAAGAAATATTGTGTTCAAATAAACCAGTTGCCGTCCAGTTGACTCCCACTCATGGCTACCCTATGTGTGTCAGAATAGAACTGTGTTCTGTAAGGTTTCCAATGGCTGATTTTTTGGAAATAGATTGCTAGGCCTTTCTTCAGAGGTGCCTCTAGGTGGACTCAAGCCTCTAACCTTTTGGCTAGCAGCCAAGTACTTTAACCATTTGCACTTCCCAGGGACTCTCATGTTCACATAAACCCAACCCATAGCCATGGTATCAATTCCTACTCATGGCAACCCTATAAGATGGAGTGGAACTGCCCCATAGGGTTTCCAAGGCTATAATCTTCATGGAAGCAGACTGTCACAGCTTTCTTCCACAGCGTGGCTGATGGGTTGGAACCAAGTTGGCAGCCAAATGCTTAACCACTGCACCATCAAGGCTGCTTGATATTCAAATGTTGTTGTTGTTGTTGTTATGTGCCGTCGAGTCAGCCCTGACTCATAGCGACCCCTCCTTGGGTTTCCGAGGCAGTATCACTACGGAAGTAGGATTGCCCAACCTTCCTTCCGAGGAGTGGCTGGTGGGTTTGAACCGCCAGCCTTCTGGTTAGCAGTCAAGTGCCTTAGCCACTATGCTACCAGAGCTCCCTGATATTCAAATAGAATACTGGAAATCAAAGGGCCAAGGGGGAGGTGACAATAAAATGGGGCACAGGTTCCCCTGATTCCTTTCCATTTAGAGTGAGACTCCTATGAATGTCTCTCAGATATTGCAGACAGCGCTCAAGCAAAGCAAACATTGTGAGGAGGGCACAGGACCAACAGTGTTTTGTTCTGTTGTACACAGGAATAGCTGTAAACTGAGACTGACTCAATGTCACCTGACAACAACAGAGCCCATGACTCCTTTTTGTCAATGCCCAAACTCTGCACTTCAGGGACTTGCCTCCCAAGGTGTAGTTTCTTAAGCTGCAATTTCATCATCGCTTGAGAGCATGTGAATCAGAAATGTAGCATGTGAATTGGAATCTGCATTTCAACAAGATTCCTGGATAATTTGTATGCAACTGAAACTGATCATTGTTTTTTTCTTTTGATTGTGATTTGGATGAAAGTTTACAAAGCAAATTCATTTTCCGTACAGCAGTTCATATACATTTTGTTTCATGACGTTGATTGCAATCCCCAAAATGTAACAGCTTTCTTCCCACTTCCTTCCTGTAATTACCTTTTCCCTATGTCCTTCTTTCCTTTGCATTCCTGCCCTCTGAGCTTTCTCCTTGTGTAAATACTTCCCTTCATAATTATTGTTCTGAGGAGTGTACTACCTGGTGGAAATGTTTACCCTATATGCCTGTCTATTGTTTGGCTGGAAGCCACAGGAGTGAGTTCAATTCCAGGCCAAGGATGACTAGCGGCCATTGTCTCGGGGGTTTCACCAATCTCTATCAGATCAGTAAGCCTGATCTTTTTTATGATTTTGAGTTTTGTTCCACGTTTTTCTCCTTCTTTATCTAGGATCTCTTGCACTGATCCCTTTCCAAGTGGTTGACAGTAGTAGCCAGGTACCATCTAGGTCTTCTGGTCTCATATTACACAGAACCTTCTGAGGTTCACATGGCCCACTTGTTTCCACAAGTCTTTGTTTTCTTCATTCTTCTTTGCTCTGGACAAGAAATCAATTGTTGCGTATAGATGGCTACTTGCAAGCTTTAAGAGCCCAGTCACTACTCACAAATGTAAGATGTAGAACAATGTTTTTGTGTAGTATGTTATATCAGTTGAGCTTGATGTCCCTTGAGACCATAGTCCCAAGCCCACATGACCAACAATTCACTCCTTCAGGGTGGTTGGCTGTGGCTGTTATCATAATTTTGTCCCCTGTTCTATTTATATGGACATTCTTACAGCACATACAAATACGTATGTAGAAATACAATGTGCCAATCTTATATATGGTCAGGGGTATATTATCTTCTGAAAAGCTCTTATCTTTGGTATTTCTCCCTTCCTCCTCACTGCAAGGAAGACAATAAGCAATCAAATCCTAGGAGAAAACCAAAAATTCCCAAACTAGGATTGTATCCAGTGTGAATGAAAAGAAGCAAAATTGAAAGACCATGGATCAAAATTTGTTAATTGATTAACTGAAATTTAATTAAAATTTCTGCTGCTCATATTCTAAATTTTCATATGAAAATAACACATTCCTGATGTTGTTGTTGTTGTTAGGTGCCATCGAGTCATCTCTGACTCATAGTGACCCTATGCACAACAGAACGAAACATCGCCCAGTCCTGAGCCAGCTCCATGATTCTTGCTACACTTGAGGTCATCACCACCGCCAGCATGTCA
>NW_006921822.1:5159119-5175668 GCF_000298275.1 Orycteropus afer afer
TTCTTGGATTATTTGCTCAGCATATAGATTGAATAAACATGGTGAAAGGATAAACCCTGATGCACTCACTTCTTGATTTTATATCATGTAATGTTCCCTTTTTCTGTTTGAATGACAGCCTCCTGGTCTATGTACAGATTCCTCATGAGTACAATTAAGTGTTCTGGAATTCCCATTCTTAATGTTATCCACTATTTGTTATGATCCACACAATCAAATGCTTTTGCATAGTCAATAAAACACAAGTAAACATCTTTCTGGTACTCTTTGCTTTGAGCCAAGATCTATCTGACATCAGCAAAAATATGCCTTGTTCCATGTCCTCTTCTGAATCCAGCTTGCACCTCTGGAAGTTCTCTGTCAATATTCTGCTGCAACTGTTTTTGAGTTATCTTCAGTAAGATTTTACTTGCATGCAATATTAATGATATTGTTTGATAATTTCCACATTCTGTGGGATCACCTTTCTTTGGAATGGGTACAAATATGGATCTCTTCCAATCAGTTGGCCAGGTAGCTGTCTTCCAAATCTCTTGGCATAACCGAGTGAGTGCTTCCAGCAGGGTATCCGTATGTTCAAACATCTCAATGGGTATTCGTTCCATCAAGTTCTGGAGCCTTGCTCCTCGCCAATTCCCTCAGCACAGCTTTGACCTCTTCCCTCAATACCATTGATTCTTGAACATATGCCACCTCCTGAAATGGATGAAGATCAACCAGTTCCTTTTGGTACAGTGATTCTGTATATTCCTTCCATCTTCTTTTGATGCTTCCTGCATCATTCAATATTTGGCCCACAGAATCTTTCAATATTGCAACTCGAAGCTTTAATTCTTCCTCAGCTCTTTCAGCTTGAGAAATCCTAAGCATGTTCTTCCCTTTGGTTTTCTAACTCCAGGTCTTTGCACATTTCAATATAGTATTTGCACATTTCATCATAGTAATTGGCTTTGTCTTCTCAAGCTGCTCTTTGAAATCTTCTGTTCAGCTCTTTTATCTTGTCATTTCTTCCATTTGCTTTAGCTACTCTCCATTCAAGGGCAAGTTTCAGAGTCTCTTCTGACAACCATTTTGGTCTTTTCTTTCTTTCTCATCTTTTTAACGACTTCTTGCTTTCTTCATGGATGATACTCTTGATGTCATCCCATAATTCTTCCACTTTTCTGTCACTGGTGTTCAATGCATCAAATCTATTCTTTGGGTGGTCTCTAAATCCAGGAGGGATATATACAAGATCATATTTTCGCTCTCGTGGACTTGTTTTAATTGTCTTCAACTTCAAGTTGAACTTGCATATGAGCAGTTGATGGTCTGTTCCACAAACAGCTCTTGGCCTGCTTTTGGCTGAAGATATTGAGCTTTTCCATAGCCTCTTGCCACAGATGTAGTCAATCTGATTCCTATGTACTCCATCTGGCAAAGTCCACATGTATAGCCACCATTTATGTTGTTGAAAAAAACTGTTTGCAATGAATAAGTCATTGGTCTTGAAAAATTCTATCATTCAATCTCCAGCATTATTTCTGTCACCAAGGCCAAATTTTCCAACTACCAGTGATTCTTCTTTGCTTCCAACTTTTGCATTCCAATCACCAGTGATAAGCAACACATCTTGATTGCATGTTTTGTCAATTTCAGACTGCAGAAGTTGATAAAAACCTTCAATTTCCTCATCTTTTGCTTTGCTGGTTAGTGTGTAAATTTGAATAATAGTCATACTAACTAGTCTTCCTTGTAGGCATATGGATATTATCCTATCACTGACAGCATTTTACTTCAGGATAGATCTTGAAACATCCTTTGTGATGATGAATGCCATGCCATTCTTCTTCAATTTGTCATTCCTGGCCTAGTAGATCATTTGGTTGTGTGATTCAAAATGGCCAAAAGCAGTCCATTTCAGCTCACTAATGCCTAGGATATCAATCTTTGTGTGTTCCATTTCATTTTTGACAACTTCCAATTTTCCTAGATTCATATTTCATACATTCCATGTTCTGATTATTAATGGATGTTTGCAGCTGTTTCTCCTCAATTTGAGTTGTGCCACATCAGCACATGGAGGTCCTGGAAGACTTACTTTATCCATATCATTAAGGTTGGTTCTACTCTAATGGGCAGCTCTTTCCTGGTACTATTTTGAGTGCCTGCCAACCCAAGAGGCTAGTCTTCCTGCATTGTGTCAGACGATGTTTCCAAGCTATTCATAAAGTTGCCCAGTAACATATCAGACAGTGTTTCTCTGTTTTTCGTAAAGTTTTCCCTGGCCAATTTTTGAGAAGTGGATGTCCTCCTCCTTCTTCCTAGTCTGTCTTAGTCTGTAAGCTGCCTTGAAACCTGTGTACCCTGTGCAACTCTGCTGGCATCTGAAACAACAGTGGTACAGCCTCAAGCCTCACAGCAATGTACAAGACTCACAGGATGACAAACTGACAGACAAGTGACATTCCTCATAGAGAACTAATAATATTTTCAGGTCAGCTCCATGTAACTTGGAGTCATTACTGGGTTTTAGAGATTCTGGGAAGTTGGGGTTCATTTTTCTATGGCTAACATTATTTCAGTGGTTTTGTAGAATTATTCACTTTCAGGCCTTGAGTTTAAGCCATGGTCCTCTACTGGCATCCAGTGGTGAATGGTATAATATGGAAACACCAAATTCAGAAAAGATGATAATTCAATAATCCCTAAAACTGACCCAGGAAATGGAGGCTAAAGCCAGCATATGTCTCATCATATAGCCTCCGGATGACCATAGAGAGGGATGCAAGAAATGTGGCTACCAGTCTAGTGCCAGCTGCAACCTGAGGCAGATATGAAATTATTTTTCTATGCAAGAAAGTATATACCAGTTCATTATCAGCTGCCAAGTGCCAAGTTAAAGAAATAAATGCTCAATTTTCTTTTATGCGTCATCTCAAATTAGATGTGAAATAATTGCTGAGAGTTCAACGGAGCTAAGAGCCATTATTCAGTATAAAAATTAACATTTCTTAAAGAAGGCTGGCGGTTCAAACCCACCAGCCACTCCTCGGAAGGAAGGTTGGGCAATCCTACTTCTGTAGTGATACTGCCTTGTAAACCCAAGGAGGGGTCGCTATGAGTCGGGCCGACTGGACGGCAAATAACAACAACAACAACGAAGTACTTTACAACAATTGGCAGGTTATTTCACAGCTTCCTTGCAGAAATTATGGGCTCCAGCTTTGTGTCTTTTCTTTTGCTTTATTTGCATGTTCTGCCTTTTCTCCCTCCCCCTCCTGGAAAGTAAAATGAGGATAAGTAAAGAAAGGCTCACTGACTGTTGTTTCAGTAAAGGAAATTTCCATGTCCAGCTATCACTCCCTATCTTGAGAGAATGGTCTTTAATCCCTACTGCCAAGTCATGTGTCCACAAAGAGAGCATTGTTTGTGAGCTCTGGTGGCATAGTGCCTAAGGCATTTGACTGCTAACCAGATGCCTGGTGGTTCAAACCCACCAGCCACTCCTGAGAAGGAAGACTGGGCAATCTACTTCCATAGAGATACCGCCTCAGAAACCCAAAGAGGGGTCACTGTGAGTCAGATCTGACTCCAGGGCAGTGCATTTCGTTTGGTTTTTTTTTTTTTTTGGTTATTTTTAAGAGCAACTTGCAGACTCCCTGCCTTAGGGCAACTTCAAAGAATTTCATAGCACTTTTTTTTTCTTTCCATTAAAATACCTTCCCATACTCTCCTACTTAATGCCAACTCACATGCAGATAAACCTTTCTCTTACGTAAATGAGAATCTGAAAACCTCTGTTTCAATGACAGCATAAACTGGAGTTAACAGGATTCACCTTGCCACAATTAATCTAGCCTGGATTCCAGTCTTTGGAGTTATTATTTCTTCTCCCTTGTTAAAAGCAATTTTTTTCCCCCGTAAAAAAGACCAGGATTACTGGTTAGATAGAGACTGGAGAAAGCCCCAAGACTATGGCCCAAGTGACCTTCCAGCCTGAAATTGGGCTCCCCTTCTGTGGCTCAACTTTCTGCCAAACAACGGACAGGCCTCTGAGCTGAACAACCACACCCAGAAGATGTACTCCTGGGAACAATGAACCTTTGGAGATCAGAAGGGGAGCATTTGCACTGGGAGAAAGCTAGGCAGGCAGGAATGTATATAGGTAAGTAGGACATAGGGAAAAGGTAAGCACAGGAAGGAGGTGGGAGGAGAGCTATTACATTGTAGTGACTGTAATCAGTGTCTCAAAATAACATGTGTATGAACTGTTGAATGTAAAACTAATGTACTTTGTAAAATTTCACCCACATCACAATAAAAAAGTTAAAAAAAAAAAACCAACTGAAAACAAATACAATTTAAAAATAAATCTGTGCTAGTAAACCAGAAAAAAAAAAGCAAACTTCTTTATTGCCATTTGGGTGAAAGTTTACAGAGTATATTAGTTTTCCATTCAACAGTTTATACACATTTTGTTTTGTGACATTAATTGCAATTCCCTCAATGTAACAGCACCCTTCCACTTCATTCCTGGGCCTCCCATTTCCATTCGTCCTTCTTTCCTGCCCCCTCCTGTCTTTTGAGAAAATGCTCTTTTGGTCTTATAAGGTTGATTGTATTGAGGACTACATTCCTTCCTGGTGTTATTATTCAGTTTATAGGACTACCTATTGTTTTATTGAGAATTGATCCTTGGGGGCAGCTTCAGTTCCAGGCTTGAACAGTATCTAAGGGTCATAGTCCTAGAGGTTCCACCAGTCTTTATCAGACAAGTCAGGTTTTTTCTTTACGATTTTGAATTTTGTTCTACCTTTTTTTTTTTTTTTTTTCCTTTTTCTCCCTCTCTGTCCAGGATCTTCTTTTGTGATCCTGATCAGAGCTGTTGGTTGTGGTAGCCAGACACCATGTAGTTCTTCTGGACTCAGGGTACTGGAGGCTGTGTAGTTCATGCAGTCCTAGTCCCTTGTACTCATTGTTTCCTTGAGTCTTTGATTTTCCTCATTTTTCTTTACTTCAGACAGGGAGAGACCAGTAGTTGCATCTTAAAAGGCCGCTCACAAGTTAAAAGCAAAATTTTTAAAAAAGCTATCTTACTCTTGTTTCTTTGCTATTATCAAACCACACTCATGGGACAAATGAAAGATAATGTTTTTCTCTAAATACTCTTAAGAAAAATTCTTGAATGAGTGACCCATTGATTCCTTGAAAAAAAGCCCACCTGGTGGCTTGGTAAGGACAGCAGCTTGTGTCCACCTCTAGCTGAGGTGCTGCTATGTGAAAGGTGGATAGGGTGGTTCAACTAGTAGGCCTGTGATTTCTGTAAACTCTGACCAGTCCTAAACCCTACTGACTGGAAGGGACTTTGAAAGTCCCTTTAAGTCTCTTTTGTCATAAATGAAAAGAACTAGGAAGATTTTTTTTGTTGTTGTTCTAGAGAAAACTAAAATTCCAATGAAGATTAAAATTGAGGAAGTCTCTTAACTCTTTTTTGACCCCCTCCATTGTCCATGTACTTGGAGTCTTGAGTTTCCTCAAAACAACTGGAACCTCAGTGTCAACCTACAACTAATAAGATCATCCAGGCAATTTAAAGTGAAAAGTTTGTGTAACTTTGGGAAAACTTTGGCCAAAATCTGAGGTTGTTTTTTGGCAATGTTAAAGTAAACATAAATTAGCAACAAACTTACTTCTTTTTTATTCCTGCAACCTTGAGACAAGCCATAAATTTTGACTTCTAAGTATTCATCATCCTCATACGCAGTATGTGATGTGAGTAGTAGGGTGTGCAGCTTACCAAAGGCAAAAAGAAGACTTCAGTTTTGTGCATATCCCTTTACCTACTTGATATATAAGCATAGTGTTTTTTAAAACATAAATAAATAAAAGTCTTTATCTTATATTACCTCAAGTTGTGAGTGAAATCTTGGAAGCAATTTTTCTACCATTTGCTTTGTTTTTCAGTGTTGCAGCGCAAGACAAGGAGAATGATTTCTGCAGCAAGTGTGTCGCTCTCTAGTGATGTAACATTGAAAAGGTCACTTAATTTCTGGGTTTAGTTTTCGCATCTGAAAAATGCAAAGGATGATTAAACGAATGATTTAGTCAACTGCTAAGGCATCTTTCAGTCCTAAAATTCATACCCTTAGCCTTCCCACAAGGAGTTCCTGTGGGTGGCAAAAGTTAAGTGCTCAAGCACTAACTGAAACGTTGATGGCTCAAACCCAAAGGCACCTTGGAAGAAAGACCTGGTGATCTGCCTGAAGATCTATTTCCAAAAGGTTACAGCCATGAAAACCCTCCAGAGCACCATTCTACTCTGATCCACATGGATTTGTCGTGAATCAGAATTGAGCTGATGGCAATTGGGTTTTCTGTTTTTTGTTGGTTTTAAGCTTCCCAATTCACTCCTCCTTTAAAATTCCCTATCTCAGTAAATGGCACTACTATCCATAATAATGAAACTTGATTGTCATCCTTGACCTTCCTTCTCCCTAACCTTCCTCCATAAATCATTCACCAAGAACCTTAACATCTCTGGGATCCATCCACTTTATTTCCATCAATGCATTTGAACACAAATGAACTAACTCTCTACATCTAGGGAAGTGACTTACCGAGTCAACAAAGTTTAGAATTAAGTTTCAAGTTTAACTTTAAGTAAGAATTAAATGTAGAGATGATGTATTAAACTTATGGGGAGCTTTGGTGGCGCAGTGCCTAAGGCATTTGACCACTAACCAGAAGGCTGACGGTTCAAACCCACCAGCCACTCCTCGGGAGGAAGGTTGGGCAATCTGCTTGCATAGTGATACCGCCTCAGAAACCCAAGGGGGGGTCGCTATGAGTTGGATTTGACTCGAGGGCAGTGAATTTGGTTGGTTTTGGTTATTAAACTCATTGTAGTTCTTCTTTTGTGTCATAGGAGACTGGTTCCAGGATGCCCTGCAGACACAAAAATCCTCACATGCTCAAGTTTATTATATAAAATGGCACAGTATTTGCATATAACCTATGCACATCCTCTCATATACTTTAAATCATCTCTACATTACTTATAATACCTAATGCAGTGTAAATGCTATATAAATAGCACTTTATGTTCCCTCTCAGCCTTTGAGGGATTGCTTTGACCATCTATTTGCTTTTGTATTTCTCCCTTGAATATTTTCAGTCTGTGGTTGGTTGAATCCAAGGATGCAGAATCTGTGGATCCAGATCTTTATGTACAATGTGTAAAAGAATCTGGCCTCTCAGGGAAACAGGACTTCAATTTGAAGAACATACTAATTTAAATCTCTTATGTTAAGCTGAAAAATTTGAAAATTTTATATTTATTTCAACATATTAGAATGTTAAAGAAAACTAGATATACAAAACTCACAATTTTATGTTTATGATTAACATAAATGGTCAGGAAGACTTGTTATGGTTATAATTTTGTCTTGTCAAGAATTTTAAATGCCTAGGAAAATGAACCACATATATTAATATATTTATTCTAAAATCTTTCAAGGAATTTTTTCAACCAAGTTTATAAATGAATCTGATTCTTTAGGAGGAGTTTTGTTTATTGAACTGGAGGTAAACATTAACTAAACAACAAATAAAGGTGATTATGATTATCTGCATAAATACTAGAATAAAATTTGTAGGTTGAAATTCATGAAAATGTGAATTTGAGAACTTAAACTTTAAACTAGTTTTAAACCCAAGCAACTATTAACAGTCCTTTCTGTACTCAAAATTCTGCTTCAAACATTAATTTCACTGACAATAGTCAAAAGAGTTGTGTTTTGTTATGAACCTGCTAATATAGGAGTTATTCTGGAACATTTTAATATGTGTCTGTTCTCAATTAAATGCACAAGTGCAAAGATGGAGCAGAAAATCTACTTCCAGAGCATTGTTACAGACTAATTTAAGTCCCCTGAAAAGATAAATTGAAGTCTTTACCAATATGTTAAAGGGGCAGGAAGGTGGCATCTTCTGACCTTCTCTAATTCCACAAGAGGAAAACAGAATCACCGTCAGCAGCCCAAGGCCTGTTCTTAGGAGGCCAGAATATTGCCACTCTCCAGGCTTCTTACAAACCTTGACACCAACCGTCCCTCCTGAGGCACCCACCACCTCTCTGCTGGGTTTGAGCTGCAGTGGCCACACAGAACCCACAAATTATGGGGTTTATTAGGGAAGCAACAGGCTACAATTCAAGATCAGGAACATGCTCAGTCTCTCTCAGCTAGCCATCTCTCTCAGCCAGGTGTCTCCCTTGTTTCTCTCAGTAGCATGTCTCTCAGCAGTGCATCTCTCTCACATCTCTGTCCCTCAGCAGCATGTCTCTCAGCAGCACATCTCTCAAGAGCACGTCTCTCTCTATAGCGCATCTCTCTCAGGCGGCAGTCAGAAAGATTTCATCTGCCTCTAGGAGGGCTCATTTTGAGCCTGGCAGAGTGGCAAAACCAACCCAGAGTGGCAATCCCAACACCAGAATTCTACACACCTGAGAGAGAGCAAATTTCCCCAGAAAATTACTTAATGTTGCCTCAGGTGAACAATGTTAACAATTAGGTACTCAGTTGCTTACGGCAAAGTGGGAGTTACAAAGACTATGGCTAGAAAAGCCATACCATGTAATTTACACACTGTACTCCGATACTTGTAAATTTATTTGGAAAGAGGGTCTTTAATGATGTTATCAGTTAAGTTAATATGAAGTCATGCTCAAGAAAGACCCTAATCTCATCTGAATTGTGTTCTTGTAAGAATGAAGAGACAGAGTGAGGAAAGATGGCCATATGAAGACACATGTACACAACACCAAGGAATGCCTGGGGTTATCAGAAGCTGAGAAAAACAAGAAAGAATTTTCCCCCAGAGTTTTCAGAGGGAACATGGTCCTGCCCATACCTTGCATTTAGACTATTAGCCTCCAGAATTGTGACTACTAGCCTCCACCACTTTGTGGTGTTTTGGTAGCCCTAGGAAAGTAACACAAGCATACCTAGTATCAAAGTCAGATACTTTGATGCTAGTATAAATTTTTGTGATTAATATAGAGAGAAGCCAGATTAGTGTCCTATTGAAATGCTGCATTCCAAATGTATGTCAAAAATAAAGAAAATTTCTTATCAGCTTGATTTATCCAAACTCTGACCTAGGTTTTACTAAAATTTTGCTACTTACTCTACAAAATTAGAGTGGCATTTTGTAATAGCCAGGCCCTTTCTTTTATCTGCTTGGAATTTGTTAATAGTCAGGTGATATTCCTTAAAATAGACCTTTTACAGATTGATAAAATCTGTAAATATAAATTAAGTTAACCTACTAAAAGGCTGTTAGCCAAGTCCCTGGGTGGCATAAAGATATTTCACTGTATTCATTTTGCTGGCATCTCCACCCTTACCATAATCTCAATTACTCTCCAAAACCAAACTCACTGCCCTCAAGTTGGATCTGACTCATAGTGACCCCTCCTTGGGTTTCCGAGGCAGTATCACTATGAAGTGGATTGTCCAATCTTCCTTCTGAGGAGTGGCTGATGGGTTTGAACTGCCAGCCTTCTGGTTAGCAGTCAAATGCTCACATATGTAAGTGTTACAAGCTCCACTGCTGTTTTATAGAGTGGACATTGGTGTGTGATTACCAAGAGATTCTTTAGCAAGCCAAAGGGGCAAAAATTACTTGTCCCAGGTTTTGGGCAAAGATTACTTGTCCAGGCTGGGGACAAGGGTTCTCAGACTGGAATCCAAGGGAGTCTCTGGTAATTTTAAGATGGGTTGACCTAAGTGAAACAGCTTGAAATTATGTAGCTACTGTGCATATGTGTGTGCTGCCTTTTTCTGAGCTGTGCTATTTTAAGAATGAGGAGCTCTGTCGGTGCAGTGATTAAGGTATTCGGCTGCTAACCAAAAGGTTGGCAGTTCCAACCAACCAGTCTCTGTGGCAGAAAGATGGGGCAGTCTATGTCCCTAAAGATTTACATCCTTGAAAATCCTATGGGACACTTCTACTCTGCTCTATAGGGTGGTCATGGGTTGGGATCAACTTGATAGCTGTGGGTTTGGTTTTGGTTTATCCTCCTCAGTGAATATGTTTTATTATTTCAAACGCAAAATAAATAAGCAATGAGAATTTAACAAAAGGCCTTTCTACTTTAAAACTTATTTCTTCCTTTGACATTTAAAAAAAAAAAAAAACCTTTGTAAAAACTATAACTTGCCATATTCTGACTCAATGCTTTAAAATGGAACATTAATTTTAAACTTCCATAAGGGCATTAATTTTATACTCTTACGGAATAAGGATGGGAGGTCTGGTAGTGTAGTGCCTAAGGCACTTGACTGCTAACCAGAAGGCTGGCAGTTCAAAGCCACCAGCCACTTCTTGAAAGGAAATTTGGGCAATCTACTTCCATAGTGATGCTGCTTCAGAAACCCAAGGAGGGGTCACTATGAGTCGGGTCAGACTCAATGGCGCATAACAACAAAAATGGAATAGGGAAAGTTTGCAGAAGGACAGGCAGGGTGATTTTTAGAATGGGAACTAGAAAATCCAGAGTGAAGTCTTCACAATGTCTTCTCATTATGTGCTAAACTGAAGGGGACAAAAGAGAAGCATGTATCTATATATATAATAAACAAATAAAAAAGTTGCTGTCAAGTCAATTCTGACTCATGACAACCCTATCTGTTTCAAAGCAGAACTCTACCCTATAGAGTTTTTAATGGCCAGTGCTTCAGAAGTAGATAGACAGGCCTTTCCTCATGGCACCTCTGGGTGAACTCAAAAACCTTCACCCTTTTGGTTAGCAGTTGAGTGTGTTAACCATCTGCACCTCCCAGAGACTCTAGAAATCCATAACTTGGATCATCATTAGTTCCTTCCCTACTTCACACAATTCCCCTTAACAATTGATTATGTGCTGTTATAATGCTTTTCCTTTATAGGATTTCAGAAGTGGAAAGACTTGAGGAACAACCCAATTTCTTATTTTTCACTAGGAGCACTCTCGGCATTTTTATTCCTAGTGGAACTCTCCTGTACATTGAGGGTGCTTCTCCTCTCTAGCCCCTAGTTACTAAATTCCACCAGTCATTGGAAATTTGAGGGGACATTTGTGTTCATCACAAACATCCCTCCCATATGAGCAACCCCCACCCCCAGAACCACTGTACTTCAGAACTGGGAAGAATTTCCACCACCTAAACTCACTGTTAGGGCCAGCCCTTTGCCATGTCTCTGCTTTAAAAAGGTATCTTTTTTTAACAAATGCAGAAGCAAAGCCCATCTTAGCAGACATCCCCCCCACCCACTCCCATACTTCTGTTTTTAGGCACAGAACCTACAGTACAAAAATCCAGGACCTTATGTTGGTGTATAAGCTTGAGTGAAAAAGAGATAATAAAATATTACAGTTGGATAGTACTTCAGTAATCGTCTAGTCAAATACTCTCACTTTACAGGTGAAGAATGTAAAGGTGTGAATTGTTAGCTGTAAAATACGATCCAAATGTTAGTCATTATTGTTATAATTAGTAATTGTTGTATTTACCACTAAAACACTCTATCTTAAAACTACTTAGCCTCATGAAAAGCTGTTTTACTTTGGAGTTCTCCAGATGCCAACCCTGAGCCAAGGATATAGATGGAAGTGCATTACCCAAGAAGTGATCCAGCAGCACAGTGAGGGTTGGGGAAGTGAGATTGTGGAGGAGGCTGTGGTGGGCCACAGATGATGGGCATGAGGAAGAGAGCAGCTGAAAGTCACTAGAAATTGCCCTTGTCTGAGGTCATGACCCCCTACCCAAGATCAGCTGTATCCAAAGACTGGTTGATGCAAGAGTGTAAAGGCACCACTCTCAATTCTCTTCAAATCTGAACAGCCACCCCAGCTTCAGGGTTTTCTGTGGGGTCAGCTGAGACCTTGTTGTGGTGCATTATGTTCACCTTCTCCCTCTGCCTAATCTTTCTTCCTTCTCTTTGTCATAGGTGTTAATCCTTAAAATACTTCCAAATCCAAAATAACATCCCATCATTCCTGGGATGGCTTCTAGTGTGGGCCATCACTTTCTCATAGCTTCCAAATGATCTAGAAACATCAGACTTGTTTTAGCAGATAGTGAAAGAAGGAACCAAAAGGCTCAGAAAAAGGGGGATGCAAAGATGGATATAGGTGGCTGAATGGCACAATAGTGTAAGCACTCAACTACTGCTCAAAAGGTGTTGGTTCTAGCCATCTTGGAAGATCAGCCTGGGAATCTGCTTCCAAAAGGTCACAGCTTTGAAAACCTTATGGAGCAGTTCTACTCTGCACACATAGTGTTGCCTTGAATCAGAAATGACTCAATGACAACTAACTACAACAATAGTAGCAAACAGTGTATATGCTATAAAACAGGAAGTTATGGATAGAATTGTGTCCCTAGTACCTTTAAATGTCACCTTGTCTAGAAATAGGGTCTTTGAAGATGTTATCAGTTAAGTTAATATGAGGTCATATTGGAGTAAGGTAGGTCTTAATCCCATTTGAAACCAAAAATCAAACGCACTGCCATCAGATCGATTCTGATGGGTTTCCAAGGTGGTAAATCTTTATGGAAGTAGACTGCCCAGTCTGCCTTCCACAGAGTGGCTTGTGGGTTTGAACCATCAACCTTCTGGTTAGCAGTCAGATGCCTTAGGCCATCTTAATGGTGTACTTACAAAAGAGGAGGAGAGACATAGAGACTCAGAAGAAAGATAGCCATGTGACAATGAAGGTAAAGATTGGAGTTATGCAGCTAGAAACTAAGGAATGCTAAGGATTGCCTCAGGACCCATCAGAAGGTAGGAGAAAGGCATGCAACAGATTCTCCTACAGACCCTCCAGAAGGAACTAACACAATTGAAATCCTGACTTCAGACTCCTGGCCCCAGAACTGAGATAATAAATTTAAGTCCTTATAAGCCACACAATTTGTGGTACTTTGTTATGGCAGCCCTAGAAAACTAAAACACAGAAAGCCTGCCACACAACTATGTTTGGCAGGTAAACCTGGAGGATATTTAAGTTACAAAAATAGTGAGAGATGTGCTGGTAGGAAGTCCTCTAGCATCGCTGGCATACCCTTCTTTATAGAACAGTACAGAACTGGGCTCCCTGATAAAAATGGGGATGATAGCTTCCAGTAATAATGCAGAGGAGATGGCAGTACTTAACTATCAGTAGCAAGTAACACCATTACTATAATGAGCAGCAAGGATGAAATGACACCCACAGAACTGAATCATAGGAGCTACCCACCAGCCACTCCTCGGAAGGAAGATTGGGCAATTTACTTCCATAGTAATACCACCTCGGAAACCCAAGGAGTGGTCACTATGGGCTACCAAAAAAAGTATTGGTCAACTCATACAACCAAAAATATTAAGGGCAGATAGAGAGGAAGTTAAGGTCAGCCATTCCAATATAAAGTTATGATCTTTTGTGCAGTGTTTGGGCCTATGGTTATTTTTAGTCCCATAAAACACAGATTGAAGAAAGTCAAGCTCCCTGGAGCAAAGACCCAGTAACATTATAGGAAGTGCACATAGAAATGACTCTCCTTGGCCTACTCCAAACAAATGTACAGTCATCCACCAAGAAAATTATACTTTGGGGAAAAATAATAGCCATAAATTTAAAGATTATTAGATGCAAAAACTGAGATGGCACTGATACTCATGGATATGACATATTATCATGGCCCAGGTTCAGCTCACAGTGAGTCCACTGGGTTCATGAACTTACCCAGTGGTCATTTTCCCAATCACTAACTATGTAATTGAAATAGACATACTTGGAAGTTAGCAAAATATCCATATTGATTCCTTGGCCTATGGACTAAGAGCTATCATAGCATGAAAGGCTAAGAGGAAACCTTTGAAACTGTCCCTGCTCCCCAGCCAGCCAATATAATAAATCAAAAAAGGTATTATTACATCATGAATAATAAGGCAAATATTAATACCACTTAAAGATCTAAAGGACATGAGTTCTGGTAAGATGACAGAATAGGCAGAAAGAATGCACAGACCCTCTTCAACAAAGAAAAGGGGAACCAATTAACACAGATACAGAAGATAATCCTGGGCCCCTGAGCCTTGAAGGGAAGGATATAGAAGTGGACTAAACTCCAACTAGCAGAAGAATTTACATGAAAACACCAAAAAAGGAGACATATGGAGCTGCAGTCTGGCAGTGATCATGATGGTACAGACACCTTGGATATTGCTGAGTGGTGGTAGGACCTAAGAATTAACCTAAAAATCAGCCCTGCTAGCAAGGGACTGCACGGGGGACTGCTCTGGTGGCTGATGAATAAAAGGGGGAGCAGCAAAGTGGAAGGAGGGCTGAGCTGTGGACTTTTGCCTGCCTGGAGGGCACAGCCATTTTGAATGTTTACAAGTAGTTTGACCATTTTGGATATTTAAAGTCACAGTGTACTCCCAGATTCCAGGGACTTAAGAACAGGTTCCACTTGCCAGGAACTTCAACGACATTCCAGACACGGACAACTGGAAAGATGGTTATTCAGTTGTTATTTATGTCTAACTGAGTGGAAGAAAGCAACAGTCCCCATAAGACACAACTACCCATACTGCCTGCAGCTTCACTTACTGAGTAATAGCCACCACTTCCTTCTCCACCAACGAGCCAACAATAAACAACTACCAAGAAGAGGTTGACTCACCCTTGGCTGCTCTTCATAAACAGTTAACAGAGATCTAAATACAATAATTCCATGATGTCTCAGAGACAATAGACCATCACAATCCACACAAAGAAGCAAGATAAAGTGATAGAAATAAGGGAGCAGCATATAGACACAGAACACATCCCTGAGGAAGAAGCAGCATTGGAACACTCTGATAAAGAATTCAAAAGAATTATATTCAGGTATCTTCAAAGGACTGAGAGACAGACCAAGGAAAACACAGCCAAAACCCTAGAAGAATTTTGGAAGAAAATACAAGAACAAAATGACAAAATAAATGAAAAATTAGAAATAATTCTAAATCTAAAGATAGACATTCAGAATTGAGATAGATTTGAGATAGAATTCAGACAATACTAAATTGTCAGAAATAGATAACACATTAAAAGGGCAAAGGAGTAGAATTGAATTAATGGAAGACAGAATTAATGAGATTGAAGAAAAATACCTGAAAACATCTCTGGAAAGGGATCAATCAGAATAAAGATCAAAGCAAAATGAAGAAAGTCTAAGGCTCATGTCTTGTAAGGTTTGCATGGTTTCCATCAAAAGAAATAACCTATGTGTCATTGGAATTCCAGAACAGGAAGAGAAAAATAAAACCACTGAGAAAATTGTCCAAGATTTTTGAAGAAGAACTTCCCTGATATGATGAAAGGTGAGAATATATCTATTCAGGAAGTCCAATAAACCCCAAACAGAATAGACCCCAAAAGAAAATCACAAAGACATATCATTATCAAACTAATCAAAACCAAAGACAAAGAAAGAATCCTGAAAGTAGCACAGGAAAAACAAAAAGTTACTTACAAAGGACAACCAGTGAGAATAAGCTCTGATTTCTCAGCAGAAACCATGCAAGCAATAAGGCAATAAGTTGGTATATATAAAACATTGAAAGAGAAAAATTTTCAACCAAGAATTATATACCCAGCAAAACTGTCCTTCAAATATGATGGTAAAATTGGGAAATTTCCAGAAAAGCAGAAACTAAGGGAATTTGTTAAAACCAGACAAACCTTACAAGAGATACTAAAGGGAGTCTTTTGAACAGAGAACCAAAAATAGCAAACAACAACTGACCATTAATACACAAGATGACATAACCCAGAAACCACAGCTATGGACATATGCAAAGTAAAATAAGCTTACAAGATTGTAAACAGGGAACCAGAGACATCAATTGGCAAGTGAGGACAAAAACAAACCAAAAAGAGGGAAAATACTGTGTAGTTACAGAATTTCTAAATGATGAGGAAGTCAAGAGAGTTGCAAGATAGAATGGAGTTTTCTAAACTTGGAGAGAAAATTATAAATCACAGGGTAACCTCCAAGAAAAATGATAAACCCTCACATCACAAATGATAAAACTTCACATCACCATTAAAAAAGAGGACAAGCACAAATATTCAGCATATACTAAAACAACATCAACAAAGGAAATGATAACATGATCCATAAACATAATGAGCTCAGTGTAGAAAATAATTAGGAACAAAGAAACCAGGGACACCATGAAAAAAACACATAACAAAATGGCAGCAACCAATTCATACTTGTTGATAATTACATTGAATTTAAAGGATTAAATGCACTACTCAAGAGATGGAGAGTTGCAGATTGGATAAAAAAACAAAACCCATCAATATGCTGTCTACAAGAGACACAATTTAGAGACAAAGACAAAAATATACTAAAAATCAAAGGTTGGAAAAAGATCTGTCAAGCAAATGGCAACTGTAAGAGAGCAGGAGTGGCAATATTAATTTCTGATCAAATTGACTTTAAGACAAAAACCATCATATGAGACAAGGAAAGACATTATATAA
>NW_006921822.1:5178474-5179492 GCF_000298275.1 Orycteropus afer afer
AAACAACCCAGGTGTCCATCAACTGAGGAATGGATAACCAAACTATGTACATACACATAATGGAATACTATGCAACCCTAAAGAATAATGTAGACTCTTCAAAACACTGCATAACATGGATGAACTTGGAGGACATTATGCTGAGTGAAATAAGTCAATCACAGAAGGACAAATATTGTACTAGTCTGTTATTGTAAAAGTCAAGGAAAGGTTTATATAAGGAAGGAAATTTTCTTTGCAGGTTACCAGGGGTGGGAGGGGAGGGGTGGGAATGCTTTAGACAGATAGAGATAAGTATTGGTTTGGGTGAAGAGAAGGGAATATACCAAATGTGAGTGATCAACATGGTGGCATTAAGAAGAAGACAAGAGAGGTACATGGGAGGTGCAGACAACAAAGATGAACCTTTTTTGCACATACAGTACTGGTTTGTCAGTGAAGGCAAACATGGGGATATAGGTGGATAGATGGGTAGACCAGCTGAACTATTAGGTATGTCTGTGTATCAGGGATTGTACCCAAGACCATGTACAGCTTTGGCAGACAATGGTCCTACATGTGTATTTATATGATCTGTAAGAATTCCCAGGTGTATAGTAGAGCCAAGAGACAAGGTTATAGTCACTTCTTGGTCACAGCCAGCTACCCAGAGGGACTGAGTACTTGGACCTGTGGGCTCGGGACCATAGTTGCAGGGGACATCAAGCTCAATTGGCATAACATACCACACAAAACATTGTTCCACCTCCTACTTTGGCAAGTAGTGTCTGGGATCTTAAAAGCTTGCAAGCAGCCATCTAGGTGCAATGATGGGTCTCTCCTCGTCTGGAGCAAAGAAGAATGAAGAAAACCAAAGATTTATGGAAACAAATAGTCCTGGTATCTGGTACACCATCCAATCTGCAGCCTATACGACTATGAGACCAGAAGAACTAGATGGTGCCTGGCTACTACTGTCAACCACCTGGAGGGGGATCTATGTAGGAGATCCTTGATAGAGAAGGAGAACAATGTGGAA
>NW_006921822.1:5179712-5188149 GCF_000298275.1 Orycteropus afer afer
ATTGCATGGAGGGATGGACACTATCAGGAGGTAACTATCAGGAGGAAGTGGAAGGAGAGCTGTTACACTGGGGTAAATTCTAGTCAATGTCATGAGACAAAGTGTATGTGAACTGCTGTACGGAAAGTGAATTTGCTTTATAAATTTTCACCCAAAGCACAATAAAAAAAAAAAAATTAAAAATAACGATCTAAAGGACGCCCCGTACGATTTCCATTTAATTCACTGGTCTGGACTATACAAAAGTCGGATGGATCTTGGAAATAGCTTCCTGGAAGTTTATCCAAATATTTGCACTACTAATCAGCTGTTTGGCCAGCTGTGGTATCTTTGCTGGAGCACATTAACAAGTCCTTGGCTACATGATATACAGTCATTGATCTGGTGAATGTGTTCTTTCCATTCCTATCAGTAACGTGTATGTCAGGGTTGCATCGTCTCACCATACTTATTCGATCTGTGTGCTGAACAAATAATACAAGAAGCTGGACTATGTGAAGAAGAATGAGTCATCAGGATGGGAGGAAGACTCATTAACAACCTGCCATATGCACATGATATAATATTTCTTACTGAAAGCGAAGAGGATTTGATGCACTGATGAAGTGGATTATACCTTTATCTGGCAAGTCTCAAAGGTGAAAGCTGCCCTCCCCACACCAGACTTGCTGTACACTCAATGCATTGCAGTCTCTGAATGCAATTGCAGTGAGAGATTCAAGCTCCCTGTCCAGTCGTGTGTTTACGCATAACTGCATACCATGCCCAGGAGTCCCCTTTATTAAGAAGCCTTTGACAAAGGCCTCCCTCAGGTGCCTCTGCTGAATAGTTCTTGGTGAGTGGAAGGGGGAACTTTGAGAACATCTTTCCCCACTCTGATTCAACACTCAGTACCTTTCCCCTCCTGTGGCCCCCAGGTTCATGAAACTATAGAATTATTTTGCTTGGGGCACCCCTCGTAGTGAGATGAGACCCCACATATGCACTGATCTACTTGCTTAGCACAGTTCCTTGAGGGAAAATGTAACAGGGTATTCACTGTTTTCTCTGAGTTAGCGTCTTGCTTAGACTATTGTAAAAACTCACTGCCTTTGAGTCAGGTCCAACTCATAGAGACCCCTTCTTGGGTTTCCGAGGAGGTATCACTACAAAAGTAGATTGCCCAACCTTCCTTCTGAGGAGTGGCTGGTGGGTTTGAACAGCCAGCCCTCTGATTAGCAGTCAAGTGCCTTAAGCACTACGCCACCAGAGCTCCCCTAGACTATTTTTGTAAGTGTTAAAAAGCTTAACTGTTACTTTCATTTTTGGTTTGTTGTCTTAGCTACTCTGACAACCAGAAGCTCAATTCACCTCTCTCAGCTCAGCATAGCTCCTGACACATCATGCACTTCTCACCATGAAGATGCCTAGTGGGCCACTAGAAGAAATATATTCTATATTTGGGAAATATTTCCATTATGACATATTGGGTGATGTGAAAAGATGTCAGAGGAGCATGAATGTGTTCAGCAGCAAGCCCTGACTTCAATGCAGGTGGTTGTGTTTATTGTCCATACACTCCAGCAGACCTATGGTAATAGAAGTTGTCTGTGGTGGGAAAAGACATTGGGTGAGTTTGTGACAAGCTTTAATAAGAGATCCCAATGTAGATTTTTAGGGCCTAGGAACAAGGTCATGCCATCTGCAGTGGAAAATTGTATATCTTTTGAAAAATAGTTTCTGGAATGCCATTGGCCTTTGGTAGTGATGGAACAAGTTATCATGTGGCCAGTCCTGCCATCATTAGTCCAATTCTATCAGACCTGGTAAAGTCAAGCAGGCCTAGCAGCAATCCACTGTAAGATGAAATTGGTATATCGAAGATCAGGCATGAGTAGATCTGAAAGGGAAAATGTATCCCTGAATCCCAGGTCACTCATCACTGTTGCATGAACACCTCACCCTCAGCTACCACCTATGTCCACACTGGGGGAGGGTAGAGAGTGTCCCCTACGAACAGCTGATGGAGAAGGAAAAAGACAAAGTTGATTCAGATATACAGCAAATCAATTCACCAAAAATTTACAGTAGTTGTACTACAGGTAGCCTTGAATGACAGGAGGGAGGGAAAAACCTTCCAATGTCCCAATGGGCAGAGCTCTGTATGCTCTGTAACTTTGTGTGAAAGAAAAGTGGCTCAAGGTTAGAAAAAAAAATAGAAGATAAACGACAGAGAGATAGATAGATAGATTGGATACATATGGACTCATGGGCAGTGGCAAAGGGCTTAACTGTCTTTTCTTAGAAGGAAAAAGACTAGAAGAATAGAAACATGGAGGTATATGTAGAGAGATGTGGATGGATCTTTGGGAATGGGAGCAAATGTTGACCTTCTGATTTCCCATGGTTGGTTTTTCTAAGGAGTATACCTACCTGGGGTGATTATTCACCTTGCATGCCTGTCATTTGGCTGGAAGCCATGGGAGTTCAATTCCAGGCCCAATTAATTAATCTCTGTAAGGGAAAGTGAAACTAATTCTACTCAAACTATTCCAGAATATAGAAAAAGAAGGAATACTCCCAAATGCAGCGTTTGCGCAGGGAGATAACTCAGAGGGCAGGCATGAATAGGAAAGAAGGAAATAGGGAAAAGGTAACCATAGGGATGGAGTGCAGAGAAAGCTGTTGCATTGTGAAGATTGCAGTCAATGTCACAAAACAAAATGTGTATGAACTGTTGAATGGAAAAAGAATTTTCTCTGTAAACTTTCTCCAAAATCATAATTTTAAAAATTGTACAAGATCAGCACACAAAAATCAGACAGATTCCTTTATACTAATGAAGAGAACTCTGACAAGGAAATCAGAAAAGCAATACCATTTACAATAACCACTCAAAAGATGAAATTCTTAGGAATAAATCTAACCAGAGACATAAAAGACCTATAGAATGAAAACTACAAACACTATTACAAAAAAACAAAACAGACTTACATAAATGGAAGAATATAGCATGTTCATGTATAGGAAGACTTAACATCATGAAAACATAAATACTATGCAAAGTGATCTATAAATATAATGCAATCCCCATCTAGATCTCATCATCTTTCTTTAAAGAGTTGGAAAAACTAATTGCCAACTATAAATGGAAAGGAAAGGGACCACAGATAAGCAAAGTACTCCTAAGGGAGAAGAACAAAGTAGGAGGTCTCACACTCCCCGATCTCAAAACCTACTACACTGCTACAGTAGCTAAAATAGTCTGGTACTGGTATAAGGACAGACACACAGACGAATGGAATAGAATTGAGAACCCAGAAGTAAATTCATGTACCTATGGATCTATGACTGCAGACCAGACAAATAAAGACCAGACATAAAGAACATACATGAATAAAGTTAAAGGTTATTAAAAAGACCAGAAGGGGGATAAAAAGACCAAAATGGATGTCAGAAGAGACTTTGCCACTTGCCCTTGAACAGAGAGTAGCTAAAGCAAATGGAAGAAATGATGAAATAAAAAAGCTAAACAGAAGATGTCAAAGGGTGGCTCAAGAAGACAGAGTAAAGAATTATGATGAAATATGCAAAGACCTAGAATTAGAAAACCAAAAGAGAAGAAAGAACTGAAGAAAAAATTCAAGCCTTGAGTTGCGATATTGAAGGATTCGGTGGGCAAAATATTGAACAATGCAGAAGCAACAAAGAAGATGGAAGAAATGCACACAGTTACCATACCAAAAAGAAGTGGTCGACTTTCAACCACTTCAAGAGGTAGCATATGATCAAGAACCAATAGTACTGAAGGAAGAAGTTCAAGCTGCACCCAAGAAACTGGCATAAAACAAGGCTCTAGGAATTGAGGGAATACTCATTGAGATATTTCAACAAACAGCACCTCTGGAGGCACTTACTTGCCTAAGCTAGGAAATTTGGAAACAGCTACCTGACCAACCAACTGGAAGAAATCCATATTTCTGCCCATTTCAAAGAAAAATGACCCAAAAAATGCAGAAATTATCAAATAATATCATTAATATCACACACAAGTAAAATCTTATTGAAGATAATTTAAAAATGGTTACAGCAGTACATCAAAATTGAACTGCTGAAATTCAAGTCATATTGAGAAGAGAGTATGGAATGAGGATGTCATTGCTGATGTCAAATGGATCTTGGCTGACAGCAAAGAATACCAGAAAAGTGATTACTTGTGTTTTATTGACTATGCTAAGGCATTCAACTTTGTGGATCACAACAATTTATATATATCATTGAAGGAAGGATAAAATGCTTGGAGAAGTAAAAGATCATCAAAAATGGGGAAGACCTTCAATGAGATGGCATGACACAGTGGCTTTGACGTTGTGCTCAAGCATAGCAAAGATTGTGAGGATGGAGCAGGACCAGGCAGTGTTTCTTTCTGTGGTACACAGGGTGGCTATGAGTTGCAGCTGAGTCAAGTGCACCTAACAACAACATGAACAACTGATCTTTGACAAAGGGTCAAAGCTCATTAAATAAGGAAGAGGTACTGTCTTTAATAAGTGGTAAAACATGACTGGATATCCTTTTTTAGAAAAATGAAACAGGACCTATATATCACACTATATACATAAGCAAACTCAACTTGGACCAAAGACCTAAATGTAAAAGTCAAAACCATAAAAACAATCAAAGAAAAAATTGGGACACATTTAAGGGCCCTATTCATGGCATAAATACACTACCGAACATAACTAAAAACTAGAAGACAAAATAGGTAACAGGGACCTCCTAAAAATTAAGCACTTATGCACATCAAAAGATTTCAACAAAAGAGTAAAAAGAGAATCCATAGACTGGGAAAAAAATTAGGAAATAACATATTGGATAAGACACTAGTCTCCAAAATTTATAGAAAATTTCAACACCTTAACAACAAAGACGTAATCCAATTTAAAAAATGGGCAGAGGATATGAACAGAAACTTCACCAAAGACATTTGGGCAGCTAACAAACACATGAAGAAATGCTCATGATCATTAGCCATTAAAACCAAAGCAAACCCACTGACTTTAAGTCAATTCCAACTCTTATCAACCCTATAGGACAGAGTAGAACTCCCCCATGGGGTTTCCAATGGTGTAACTCTCTACAGAAGAAGACTGCCCTATCTTTCTCCCATGGAGCAGCTGGTGGGTTCAAACCTCTCACCTTTTGGTTAGCAGATGAATGCTTTAACAACTATGCCACCAGTGCTGCTCATTAGCCATCAAAGAGATGCAAATCAAAACAACAATGATCTGTCATCTCACCCCTCCACTATAGCAAAGTTCAAAAAAACAGAAAACAACAAATGCTGGCAAAAGTATGGAGAGACTGGAGTTACACTGCTGGTGAGACTGTTAAATAGTGCAACCATTGTGGAAAATGGTATGGCATTGCCTTTAAAAGCTGGAAATAGAAATACCATATGATTCAGCAGTCACACTACTAGGTTTATATGCTAGAGAAATAAGAGCCATGACATGAATGCATATGCACACCCATGTTCATAGCACATTTGCTATTGTAGTCACAATAGTAAAAAGATGGACACACCTAAATATTCATCAATAGAGGAATGGATTAACTAATCGTGGTACATACACACAATGGAATACTACACAACATTAAAGAACAATGATGACTTGATGAAACATCTCTTAACGTGGAGGAACCTACAGGATATTATGCTAAGTGAAATCAGTCAATCACAAAAGGACAAATATTGTGTATGAGCCCACTATTACATAAAGTCAAGAAAAGGGTTTCACACAAAAAGAAATATACTTTGATAGTTACCAGAGGTGGGAGGGGTAGAAGGGTAAGCCACTAACTAGAAGGAGCTCTGGTAGTGTAGTGCCTAAGGCATTTGACTGCTACCCGGAAGGCTGGCGGTTCCAACCCCCCAGCCACTCCTTGGAAGGAAGGTTGGGCTATCTACTTTTGTAGAGATACTGCCTCAGAAACCAAGGAGGGGTTGCTATGAGTCAGATCCGACTCAATGGCTGTGAGTTTGAGGTTTTTTTTGGTAGAGGGTAGACACCTACTAACTTGGGTGAAGGGGAAGGCAAAAAAAAAAAAAGGAACAATAAAAGTGAAAAGGAAAATGACAAATTTCTATGGAACAATGACTTGAAAAATAAATTTGTGTTCCATTTTAAAGTTTAGGTCTTCAAATTTACATTTTCATCAAGATCAACCTACAAATTTTTTTCTAATACTTATGCAAATAGTCATAATCACTTTTACCCATTGTTTAGTTAATGTTTACCTTCAGCCCAATACATAAAATTTACCCTAAACAATCAGATTCATTTATAAACTTGGTTGAATGAATTCTTTTATAGATTTTAGAATAATTATCTTTCTATGCATAGTTTATCTTTAGTCTCCTAAAGAGCACGATAGGTGCATTGTATGCATGTGCACACTATTTGTGTGGGCATGTTACATGTGAAAAATGTAGAATATTTGAATGAAAACAGAGGGACAGCCACAGTGGAAACTGATTGTGTCACTTGGAATCTGTTGATTATTAGTGTTTTAAAATGCCTTTTTTGGACCAAGCCCACTTACTCTACTAGATAATTTTTATGACAGTTTGGGATTTAAATAGCATGTCCCATTTCTCCAGAACTATTTTAAAACTACTTTTAAAAAACATGTATTATAACCAGAGTTGTTTAATAATAATAATAACATTTAGTACTTAATCTCAGTCTGTTTTGCTCTGTTGAGTATTATCCTTCTTCCTGGCCATTCCCCATTCATTTTACTCACTCATTTAATTGTAGTCTTGGAGAGGCTAAAATAATTTGTTCAAGGCTACCAGGCATGATAATTTCAGGATCAGTTTTCAGGATTTCCATTCATCTTCCTAAAATTTCAAATTCTTACAGCTATAAATCCCCGAATCTGTCAGAACAAGACCTTTTCAGAGAAAAATGGCATCAACTGTGTAAGTCTTGAGAAAGTCACATATATACCAAAAGAAACACAAAGAGTTGATCCATGGAAGGCTGCTGAGAAAGCAAAGAGGATGAGAGAGCAAGCAAAGTTTATTTATGGTGAGATGTACTAGCAGTGGGATTTGGGTTTTATAATCCATTAATCTCTGTTTCAAATTAATTCGCAGTTAGATATGACTCAAAATCATCTCACTTTATCTGCTCTTGTTGTTGTTGTTGTTGTTGTTATGTGCTGTCAAGTCGGACCTGACTCATGGCGACCCCTCCTTGGGTTTCCGAGGCAGTATCACTACGGAAGTAGATTGCCCCATCTTCCTTCTGAGGAGTGGCTTGTGGGTTTGAACCGTCAGCCTTCTGGTTAGCAGTCAAGTGCCTCAGGCACTCCACTACCAGAGCTCCTAATCTGCTCTTAGCAAGTAATAAATATGATAATTATAATAGCTAATATTTATTGAGTGCCTCCGTGGAAAGAAGGTTGGGCAATCTACTTTGATAGTGATACTGACTCAGAAACCCAAGGAGAGGTCGCTGTGAGTCAGGTCCAACTCTATGGCACATCACAACAACATTGTAGGTTAACTACTTTAGAGGCATTATTTTAATAATCCCCACTCCATCCCAATGAAGTAGTTTACATGTTACAATCAAAGAGGAAAATGAGGCTCTAGAGGTTATATCAATCAGGGCCTAACAGGGGGGAAAACGTGGATGCCTTAAAGGGTTTAAATAAAGTGCTTAATGAAGAATCCCTATGGCTTAATTTGTACAATTATGGGCAGGAGTAAACAAATCAAAATGGGAACCAGCAAGAGCTGGAGCCATGAAAAAGAGTTCACTGCTAAAACTATGGCCCAATGAGAAAGCCAGTTCCTGTCTTCTTATTCGCTAAGCCCATTCAGATAGGCGCTCTGGTAGCGTAGTGCCTAAAGGCACTTGACTGCTAACCAGAAGCCTGGTGGTTCAAACCCACCAGCCACTCCTCCAAAGGAAGATGGGGCAATCTACTTCCGTAGTGATACTGCCTCGGAAACGCAAGGAGGGGTCGCTATGTGTTGGGTCCAACTCGAAGGCACATAACAACAAAAAGCCCATTCAGATACTAGAAGGCAAGGGAGCCCAGCTGGTGTGTTTGGTAGAGGTCAGCCTCTCAGGGCACAGAGCAGGGCATATAATGATGGAGAATGGATATGAAGAGCAAATGGAGAATAATCTGTTATGTGGATTGCTTTTGGCCACCCAGGGAGAATAAGCTGGCTGCTTTGTTGTAATCCCTGAAACAGGTCCTAGAAATGAATTAAAATATCTTACCCATAATCATTAACAACCTGTGGTATGTAGATGACACAACCTTGTTTGCTGAAAGTGAAGAAGACTTGGAGCACTTACTGATGAAGATTAGACTACAGCTTTCAGTATGGATTACACCTCAACATAAAGAAAATAAAAATCTTTACACCTGG
>NW_006921822.1:5188339-5190777 GCF_000298275.1 Orycteropus afer afer
ATCCACTGGTCTTAAAAGCTTTTGAGAGGCCATCTAAGATGCAGAGATTGGTCTCCTCTCAGCTGGAGCAAAGAAGAGTGAAGAAAATCAAAGTCATCTGGAAACAATTAGTGCAAAGATAAGATAAACACGAGAACCTCAGCTTCCCCAACCCGAGACCAGAAGAACTAAATGGTGCCTGGCTAGCAATGCCAACTACTGGGAAAGGGATCAAACCTGAATACTGAATAGAGTGGGAGGAAAAATGTGGAACAAAATTCAAAAACACAACAATGACCAGAATTATTGGTTGGGTAGAGACTGGTGGAACCACCAAGATTATGGCCCCTGGGTTATCCTTCAAACCTAGAAATGGACTCACTTACATGGATTTGTTCCCAGCCCAATGGCAGAAAGACCCACATACAGAACACCTACCCCAGGTCAATGTACCCACCTACTCTAGGGAGATGCACCCCTTGGATTAAGCAGCCATGAGACACCAGAGGGGTATCACTCACATAGAGGGAAGGGTGGACAGACAGGAATGACAGATGAGAAGGCACAGGGAGGGGATGGGCACAGGGAGGAGAGGAGGGAAGAATTTTTTACAGTTGGGGATGGTACTCGGGGCCATGAAACCAAATGTGCATGAACTGTTGAATGCAAGACAAGTTTGCTATGTAAATTTGTATCCAAAGCACAATTAAAAAAAAAAAAAAAAGAAAAGAAACCAACTGCCATCATCCATCATGGCAATTCTGACTCTAATGACTCATACAGTTTCCACAGCTGTAAATCTTTATGAAAGTAAATTGCCTCGTCTTCCTCCTGCAGAGCAGCTGGTGGGTTTGAACCATTGACCTTTTGGTTAACAGAAAAATGCCTTAACTACTGTACCACCAGAGCTCCTTGCCCATGGAAGCAGCAGTCAAGATATCAGGTGATGTATTGCACTGGGCAAATCTGCTCCAAAAGACCTCTTATGTTAAAGAGCAAAGATGTCACTTTGAAGACTAAGGTGCACCTGACCCAAGCCAGGCTGTTTTCAATAGCCTCACATGCATGTGAGAGGTGGGCAATGAATAGAGAAGACCAAAGAAGAGTTGATGCCTTTGAATTGTGATGTTGGGCAAGAATACGGAAAATACTGTGGACTACCAGAAGAATGAAAAAAAAATCTGTCTTGGAGAAAGTACAGCCAGAATGCTCCTTAGAAGCAAGAATGGCCAGACTTCTCACATATTTTGGTCATGTTGTCAGAAGGAGCCAGTCCCTGTGGAAAGATATCATGCTTGATAAAGTAGAGGATCAGCAAAAAAGGGGAAGACCCTCAACAAGATGGAATGACGCAGTGGCTGCAACCAATGGGCTCAAGCCTAGCAAAGATTGTGAGGATGGCACAAGACCAGGCAGAGTTTCATTCTGTTGCGCACAGGATCACAATGAGTTGTAGCCAACTCAATGACACCTAACACCATCACCAAGTAAAGGCAGAAAATACATTATACTATAATTAGATGTTTTACTTCCTCATTCTGCATTGCACAACATAGTACTATAGAGGACCCTATGCCAGATTATAAGTGCACCAGTTAGGTAAGTATTTTTGTGCACCAACATGGAGGAGGCAGAGAAAATGTTGTGAATAGGGAAAGAGTTCAGAAAAGAAATACTGAAAAAGCCAAGGCACTCATGTCCCTCTTTCTCACTGTAGATTTCCCAGCTAAGGTAGGTTTGACCTAGAGAGAAGTTTTAAATATGGTAAGAGACACGAATTACAGTCCAGTCTAATATAACAATTTTAATTAGCTAAAAGATAAGATTCTTTATTAATACTTGAGAATAACCAGAAGACTATAACATAGTCCAAGATGTTATCCAGGTCCTGATCAGACAAGTGGTAAGAATGAATAAAGTCACTTTCTGCTCAGCCCTAAGATGTTCTGTTTGTTCCTCAAAGTAGTCACTGAGATCATTAGTTATTTAAAGTGAGACAGTGTGGTGACAGGTCCAGATGGAGTGAGTTGACTAAATAGGAAATAGGAATAGTGAGGAAAGAAATTCACTTTTTAAATTATTTTTTTATTTTACAAATTCACTTTTGAGAGGTTTGGTTGTGAAGATTTGGTCAGTCAGAGAGAGATGTGGGAATATGGAGGGATTTCTTTTTTTAGGGGAAGAAAAATTGAATCATGTTGGAATACTAATGGAGATGACTATGGTGGTTAAGTTTGTGTGTCAACTTGGCTAGGCCTGGCTGAGTGGCTGGGCAGCTGGATGTAGTATTCCCCATGATGAAACTGGTAATCAGCTCCATGGTGGAATCTACTGTGAGCAGCTGAGTAGCTGCCTTTGGGTATGTGGTCTGCTTCCCATATAAAGAAATAGCTTTGGGAATGGTCTCTAGTTTATGGCACGCTTGAACCCTATATATGACCGTGTCATTGTTTGGTAGC
>NW_006921822.1:5191222-5200165 GCF_000298275.1 Orycteropus afer afer
AAAGGAAGGAAGAAGGAGTTGGTATAAATCCAAGGGAGGTATGCATCTGGAAATGGGAAAGCAAGGTGATTTCGATAGAATAGCTGCTATTTTCCTTATGAAATTGAAAATAATATAATAGGAGAAAATTGAAACTGACCCATCTTCTCATTGATTTTGTCTTGCATACTAGTTTCCAACAGATATTTGTGAATTCAATAAATGGGTGAACTTTAACATTCTTTACGTTTTTACAATGGCTAACAATGTTTTTCCAGTAATAATGTGAACATTTTAAAAATTCCAAATAATTACTTACAGCTAGCATTTGGGGCCACCTATAAAGAAATTATTGCACAGCTGCTAAAATGGAGTGTGGAACTCCCCTACTCAAATGTAAACACAATACTCTTTTCAATTTTCTTTTCTTTTTTTTCCCCTAACCCAACAGAGCCTGTACTTTCCTTCACTCTGAATGTGAAAAATTAGAGGAAATTAGTAGCTGATGCTCCTTTGATTTTATGGTCTCTGATCTTAACTGAGTCTGTAACATGGCTCATGGTCTTCCTTTTTTAGAAAAAGAAAATAAACGCAGATACAGAAGATAGAGAGGTTAACATAGCAAATATCCATGTATCTACCAGAATTAAGAATAATGGTAGTCACTTGTTCTCTGGTGGTGTAGTGCCTAAGGCATTTGATTGCTAACCAGAAGACTGGCAGTTCAAACCCACCAGCCACTCCTTGGAAGGAAGGTTGGGCAATCTACTTCCATAGTGATACCGCCTCAGAAACCCAAGGAGGGGTTGCTATGTGTCGGGTCCAACTCGACGGCAGTATGTTTGGTTTTTGGTTTTGTTGTTCTTCAAATATTACATTTTTACTAAAAGGAATATAACATAACTAGTAAATTTGAAGTTACCTTGAGTGTGGAAAAGTCAATAGAGAAAGAGCTTGCAGACATAACATAGAGAGGGGGATATTCAGTCAACCAGGGTCCCTAGAAGGTGGCTGATAGTTTGTGGCATTTTTTGAAGAGTAAATAGTGGCAGAACACAAAGAGATTAACCTAGGACAGAAGGAAGGAATGGCCTTTAGTGGAAGGAAAGGAGGATTCAGAATTAGTATCAGGAAGTAGAGAGAGTTTTTATCTTATGTTCTCTATTTTTTCTATGAAATAAAAACTCTTTTTAGCCCAATCTTTTGTTGAGAGTGTAGCTGGTGGGTTCAAGAGCTTGGAGAAATTGAAGATTTAAAACAACCCTTGGTGTAGGAATCAAAAAGAGACTTTTGTTATGGTTCTAGCTCAGAAATTGATTTCTCTGAGACGGTAGTCAAATTTCCTAAATTTCTTTTGTCTTGGTTTCTTCTGTAAAATGATAGAATCAAAATCAATTGTTTCTAAGATCTTTTCAGGTTGTAAATCATCAGACCTACCCTCAACATTAACAAAACTATTAGAAAGGCTTCCTATAAACTCTCCTGGAGTTTTCAGATTAGAAGTGCTCCAAGGCTGGGGAAGCTTGCCTAGTTGAAAGATTTCAGTATTTCCTCCTTACGAGATAGCCCTTCTGCTTTAAAGTTGGTAGATTTCCAGAGTTTAGCTTCATTGTTCATGGCAATTTTAAGCAGGAAAAGATGACCATCAATCATTGGTATTTTTAGGCCATGCCAAAAAGGCATAAAATCATGAAATATCACTGCTGAAAGGGATTTTAGCAATCATTTCATTCAACCATTCACCCAGATCAGAGAGTCATATAGAATATTCCATGGATTGTATTGACTGATTTTCCAGTCTTTGTGATTATTAAGTGCGATATTATTTTCTGGTTCTATGGCAAAATAGACTTCACTATGACAAGTGTAGGGAGCTCTGGTAGCATTTGACTGCTAAGCAGAAGGCTGGCTGTTCAAACCTATCAGCCACGCCTCAGAAGGAAGGTTGGGCAATCTACTTCCGTAGAGATGCTGCCTCAGAAGCCCAAGAGGGGTCGGTATGACTCCAATCAACTGGATGGCAGTGAGTTTGTTTTTTCCTTTTCTATTCTTCTTTTAATCTCTAAGGATACAGATTGCCCAACCTTCCATCCAAGGAGTGGCTGATAGGTTTGAACCTCCAGCCTTCTGATTAGTAGTCAAATGCCTTAGGCACTACACCACCAGAGCTCCCTTAGTAGAGATACCACTTGGAAACCCAAGGAGGGGTCACTGAGTCTAATCAACTCCAGGGCAGTGAGTTTGTTTTTTGTTTGTTTGTTTGTCTTTGATGACAAGTGTCAGCTGCCAGCAAGACTGTGACAGCATGGACACTAGCTATCATTGTCAGGGTGACAGTAGAGAGGTTACTCTGTTTAGATGCAGCTCAGAACAGTATCTAATCCTCATGAACTGCGTTTAGCAACAGTAAAAACAAAATCACTTTGCCCTTCCATTTTCCAGCTACCTTTTGGTTGGCTGAAATTTGCCCTCCAGTAAATTTCTTATGAAGGGCCCTTCGGAACATTATTTTTATGAATTCATGCATGTTTTAAACTTCCTTTGCTTGCAATTTAGCTGGCATTATCCCCACACAAATGGCCATAGGCTCTGTTCCCAGCCCTTGCCTCACTACATCCTTCTCACTTTGAGCAAACGAGGCATAACGAATTTTTCATGAGTGTAGTTAACAATATTACTTGAAAGGCTGAGATTTTTAAATTACCATGCAATGTAATTATACTCTCCACTCTTTGTTTTTATGCCTTTGAGGGGGGAAAAAAAGCCCTGTCTGTTCTCTGGGAACTGGCTTAAAACAAGAACAAAATGGTATTAAATGAGACTTGGCTAGAAATTACATTTCTAATTTATTTGTTTATAGCTTGAGAAACAAAACAAAATAAGCTGCTCTGTAACAAAATAAGCTGCTCTGTGAATTTCATGATTTGACCACCACATATTTGGTTAGCAATTCAGCTGTAATTACTAACACTCCACTCCAATTTGCCAGTGAGCATCAGATTCTAAGTTTCCCTGTGGAGAACAAAAGAAACAGCAAAAATTACTGAGACTATTGTAAAATAGCCCTCTAAAATCAGAAGGGACTTTTTTCTTTTAATCTTCTAGCATATGTTAAACAAGCAGCAAGTTTTGTTTGTTCAAGATAAGGATTTTTTTTTTTTTTTTAACTGAACCCTGTAAAGGGAGAAAAGTGAAAGTGTACTCCAGTGTGAATTCAAACAAGCTATTGTTTTTAGTCTTGGACACTGCTGAGAAATGTTTCCTTCCTCTTATTAACTTGTCTCTTTAAACATTGAAATATGTCTCAACTTGAAGTGGAGTGAGGGACTCAAGGGCTCTCAGAGTCAGAATAGGTCACTGAAGTTATCTAACCAAATTACTTCATTTTCTAGATGAGGAAAGAGTATCCAAGCTAGTTAATAGTCTTGCAAAGGTCACATTCCTAGTAAGTGTGGTAGTAAAGCCAGGACCAAAAATAGCTCATGCTTACTCATCAGTATTCTTTCTACCATCTGATCCTAATATTGGCTATATAGAAATCAAAAAGAAAGACCACAAGTCCAGACCAAAGGCCCATAACAGAATATAATTTTCAAAGCAAAATGAATTAAGGGCCAAAGATATATACTAATGAAACATTCCCCTACTCAAAGACATTCTTGGTTTCTGTAGTTTTATAATCTATTTTCAAATTCTTCATGCCATTACTAAAATTTGGAGATTGATAATGACAAGATTTTAGTTCTAAAACACAAAATGATAAAGAAATCAATTTTAATTTTTATACTTAAAAAAGCCAATGAAGTCTGTGTTTTCATTGATAAAAACAAATTTTTAGGTGCCTATTGTGGAGTAGGGAGCTATGGTGGCATAGTGCCTAAGGTGTTTGACTACTAACCAGAAGGCTGGCAGTTCAAACCCACCAGCCACTCCTTGGAAGGAAGATTGGGCAATCTACTTCTGTAGTGATACTGCCTCAGAAACCCAAGGAGGGGTCTCTATGAGTTGGGACCGTGGAATAAAAGATATTTGGAAACAAAGTCTTTTATGTACTTCCATCAAACCTTAGCCCAGTAGGCTTCCACTGATTACAAAAGAGTCACCAAGACAGAAGTTCCAAGAGAGAAAGTTCTGGACCCTGAATTATAAAATGACTAATATAGTTCTGTAAGTATAGCCAGAATGCTCCTTAGAATTGAGGATGGCAAGACTGAAACAAGGATGATGAAACTGATGCAAGGATGGCAAGACTTTGAACATGTTATCAGGAGGAATCAGTCCTTGAGGAATGCATCATGCTCAGTAAAGAAAAGGGTCAGAGGAGAACCCCCAGTCGGGTGGATTGACACAATGCCTGCAACAATGGGCTCAAACATAGCAAAGACTGTGCAAATGACACAAGACCAGGCAATGTTTGGTTCTGTTGTATACAGGGACGCTATAGGTCAGAAGCTACTCAAAGGCACCTAACGTCAAAAACAGCAATTTACTTCTTTTCTTGATAATAAGGAATTAACAGTAATGAAAGAGAACAGTCCTTGGCAATAGGACTACTACCTCCTATTATGTGGTAACCAATGGCAATTGTTTGTTTGTTTTTAATTGTGACTTTAAAATCTTTTTCAGAGTTTTCAAGTATCTTTTTTAAAAAATCTTGGAACTCAGGCAAACTTTTCACTGTATTATGTCCATAAGGAAATGAAGTTCTTAGAAAGAAAACATGTTTCCTCCTAAATTATAATTGTAACATTAAGAAATACATTAAAATGCCCAGCAGTGACACAGTGACAGAAAAACAGAATTCTGGTCTCTACTTGGAAGACATGCTAGTGACAAGCTGAATCACAGACAATTAATGAAGAAAATTGGGCCATTACTGTTATTGCAGGATTGTGTATGTAAAAGCATTTACCTTTGTTGTCTTTTACTGCATCTCCCATTGACTTTGCCATTGGTCATGGTGTGCTACCCTCCCCCTTAATGCATATTGCCTTTCCCTTCACCCAAGTTAATGTGTCTACTCTCTAGTTAGTGATTTATCCCTTCTTCTCCTCCCATCCTTTATAATCTTTAAATGTTTCTTTTGTGTTTAAACTTTTTCTTTTTATGATGGTGGTCTCATACAATATTTGTCATTTTATGATTGACTTATTTCACTCAGCATGATGTCCTCCAGTTTCATCCATGTTATGTTTCATGGATTCTTCATTACTCTTCAATGTTACATAGTATTCCATCATGGCTCTTATTTCTCTAGGATACATACTTAATGGTTGGATTGCTGGATCATACGGTATTTCTATTTCCAATTTTTTAAGGAAGCACAATATGGTTTTACACAGATATGCAAGCTGAACAAATATGGGAAGGTGAATGGAAGAACACCCACAAGTATACATAGGTTTGGCAGAGGGTATTTCTACATATATATTGATACATGCTGTAAATATATTCAACGATATTGCAGAGCATGTAGGGGGCAAAGTTCTAAAAACTTCTCAGTCATAAAACACAGTAAGGGAATGAGTGACTGGGCCTGGGGACTGTGGTAGTTAAGTTTGTGTGTCAACTTTGCTGGGTCTGGTTGAGTGGCTGGGCAGCTGGACATAGTTATTCCCCATGGTGAGATTGGTAATGATCTCCATGGTGGAATCATTGGAGCAGCTGAGAAGCTGCTTTAGGCATGTGATCTGCTTCCAGTATATAAGAAGCAACTTTGAAGAAGGTCTCCAGCTGATGGCACACTTGAACCCTTCACATAGCCAAGTCATTGTTCAGTGCCTGCCATACCCTGCTGATGCTGGGACTTTTAATGGATTTGAATTAATGGCCTGCCATGTGGTTTGGTAACATCAGTACTGTGCCTTTTGACTTCTTAACCTTGAGTTTGTCAGCCTCAGCAGCCAGCAGCTGACTGGGTGAAGAAAAGTGTCTAGCTTCACTGGTCCAAGAGCAAGAGGCAGAGCTGAAGCCCAAGACTGGGGGGCTTTCATTCAGCCCCTAGAGCCTGGCACTTTGAACTTGGACTTCTAGCCTTCAAAACTGTAAGAGAGTAAACTCCTGTTTGTTAAATCCATCTCATCTGTGCTATATTCCTGTCAGAGTGGCACTAGGTAACCAAAACAGGGACTCCGGACCAAAATATCAGGGGACATCTAGGTCAATTGGCATAACATAGCCCACAAAGACAATGTTCCACATTCTACTTCGGTGAGTAGTGAGTAGGGTCTTAAAAGCTTGTAGGTGGCCATCTAAGATGCAACTATTGGTATCTCCCTGTCCAGAGCAAAGAAAAGTGTAGAAACTCAAAAGTGTAAGGAAACAATTAGTCCAAAGGACTATGGGACTACACAAACCACAGCTTCCACCACCCTGAGACCAGAAGAATTAGATGGTGCCTGACTACCACTACCTACACTCTGATTAGGATCACAATAGAAGGTCCTAGACAAAGAGGAAGGAGCTCTGGTGGCATAGTAGGCTGCTAACCAAAAGGTTGGCAGTTTGAATCCACTAGCTGTTCCATGGGACAAAGATGAGATAGTCTGTTTCCATAAAAAGTTAATGTCTTGGAAGCCCTGTTGGGCAGTTCAATTCTGTCTTGGGTTGTTATGAGTCAGAATTGACTTGATGTCAGTGGTTGGGTTTAGACAGAGATGGAGGGGGGAAAAAAATCAAAATCATAAAAAAAAAAAACAGACTTAGTGGTCTGAGAGAGAATAGTGGAACTTCCACAACTGTGACCCTTAGACACTATTCAAGCCTGGAACTGAACCCACCCCCAGGATCAACTTTCAGTAGAACAATAGACATAAAGTGAATAATAACACCAGGGAGGATCTTACTCCTCAGAACAATCTACAACATGAGAACAAAGGGCAGCATTTGTCCCAAAACAAAGCTTAGCAAGCAAGAAGGGGCAGGAAAGAAGGGTGAATGGAAATGAGGAACCAAGGGAGAAGGTGGGAAGAGTGCTGTTACATTGAGGGGATTACAACCTACGTCATGAAATAAAATCTGTATAAATTACTGAATGGGAAACCAATTTACTCTGTAAACTTTTGCCAAAATTAAAATAAATAAAAAGTTAAAAACTGCACCCCCCCCAAAAAAAAAATAAATAAACCAGAGATCTGAGCCAGATAGTGATGAGAGAGAAGGGCTGTCTAACAGAAGGTATCCTAAATAAGATGCTACCAAAGAAAGCCAAGAGCCCTCAAACACCGTGGACCGTCTGGGCTTCCTCAATCATCAGAGCCAAGACACTGTGTTTTGTTTTGTTTCGCTCTGCTTTTTGTTTTTTAATCTAAAGGCAGTCCTGGATGAAAGATATTATGGAGAGAAGTGATTTGGAAGGCTAATAGTAAAGCTAATTAGCTATGCTGACATGTATTCTTTCATGTATTCTTTCACGTATAATTTATTCATTAGATATTATTTACTTCACATATTCATGTATTTTGTCATAAATTGTTCTGTCCTTCTCAAATTCAACATTTAATAAGCCCAGTGATTAATCTCTTGGAAGATCAACAGATTTCTCAATGACTAAATTACAGAATTTAGAAGGTATGAAAGGATTTTTGTCAAAAGTCTGTTTCTGTGTTTTTATGATCGTCATTGAAAAGGTTAACCAAATTAATAATTTTCTTTTAAAAAAGAAAACAAAGCCAAATTTTTTTCATCAGGTCTCCTCCGATTCACAGCAAGCCAATGTGTCACATAGTACAACTGCTCCATAGGGGTTCTTGGCTGTAATTTTACCGAAGCAGATTGTCAAGCTTTTTTTCCATGGTGCCTCTGGGTGAGTTCAATACCCAGCCTTTAGGTTTGTTGTCAACACAAACTGTTTATACCACCTATAGACATTTCAAACCAGAAAACAAATAAACAAACCAAACCCACTGCTCTCAAGTCTATTCCTTCTTATAACAACCCTATAGGGCAGAGTAGAATTGCCCCATAGGGTTTCCAAGGCTATAAATGTTTACAGAAGCAGCCTCATCTTTCTCCCATGTCATGCCTAGTGAGTCTGAACTGCCAGCATTGTGGGTTAGCTGCCCAATGATTTAAGCACTGCACCACCAAATCTCCTACTTTAAATCAGAAATTAGTTATATCAGAAAGAATGAGAGGTGTACATAAGCACAGTATTCAAATTAATCCTAGCTTAGTAAAATAATATATCTTTCCAATATTATGTTCCACAACATAGATAGTTATTGTCCCGGATTTCTGCATGACTAGCCATAGGCTGTTTCAACCATTTCTCAATATTTCCCTTTCTCAATATTTTTTTGATTTGGAGTTTCATTTTGGCAATATAATCATCTATTTGATCTTGCTTTCAGAGTTTCAGTTGGCCTAGAAATATATTGTTCCTCTGAGTTTTCACACATGGTTCAGCTATATTCACAAATAAACCTTTGACTAAGTAAGTAAATACTCAGAAACATATTCAATCATTTGATTACAATGCATGAAATTTGTGATAAGAATTGTATGTGTTTCTAAGTGTTTATTTGCTTAATGTTCAGAGTAGGAGCCACATCTTCAATTTTGCCTGTGCTAGAAATTCTAAGAGTACATTTTTAAAGATTAAATAAATATGCAGGCAGAGTAGCCAAATCTTGAACAACATACTTAAGTCTAGCTCCATCTTCTCTCTGTTTATAACTCACCTTACTTTTCCTTTATTCTTAGCACAATTTAAAAAATTATTTCCCTCATCCTGCACTGAGACGTTCTGTCTACACTTGAACCTTCTTCACATCTTTATTTCTCTCCCAAATGCCTTATCAAGAAATGTCTTCTGAACCAACTTTAGTTCTCTTGATGAGAGATTTGGCGTAATTTGCTCCATCTCATTCCAAAGCACTTTCATATTAACGGAACAATATAAATTATAAAGGAGCTCTGGTAGCATAGTGCCTAAGGCACTTGACTGCTAACCAGAAGGCTGGC
>NW_006921822.1:5200860-5203619 GCF_000298275.1 Orycteropus afer afer
ACACATTCACTTTTTCTGGCATATTTGCCCATTACAGTGTAGGTAGCAAATCTGATTCACCTATGTGAGGAAGCTGAGGGCATGTCTATGGGGGATTCAGATATAAAGAAAAATCATAATAATTCTTAGGGCACCAGCAATCAATAGAATACCAAATGAGATGCTTCAACAAACAGATACAACAAACAGGTGCAATGCTGGAAGTGCTTACATGTCTACATCCAGTTGGCCAACCAACTGGAAGAGATTCATATTTGTGCCCATTCAAAGAAAGGTGTTCCAATGAAATGTAAAAATTATCATACAATATCATCAATATTACATGCCAGCAAAATTTTGCTGAAGATAAATTAAAAATTCCTGCAGTCATATATCAATAGGGAACTGCCAGGAGTTCAAGCAGATTCAGAAGAGAACGTGTAACAAGGGTGTGGTAGTTAAGTTTGTGTGTCACCTTGGGTGGGCCTGGTTGAGTGGCTAGGCAGCTGGATGTAGTATTCCCCATGAGGAGACTGGTAATCAACTCCATGGTGGAATCTGCTGTGAGCATCTGAGTAGCTGCCTTTAGGATATAGGCTGCTTCCAATAAATAAGAAGCAGCCTTTGAGGAAGGTCTTGAGCTTCTTGGCACATCTGCATTTGGACAAGTCATCAGTGGTCTGTCATGTTGTCTGCCAATCCTGGGACTGTTAAACTAGTGGCCTACCTTGTTGCTTGATAATTTTGGGACAGTGCCATTTTACTTGTTGACTCTGAGTTTGTCAGCCCCAGCAGCCAGCAGCTGTCTAAGAGAAGCCTCCAGCTTCTGTGAGCCAGGAGCAAGAGGCAGAGCTGAAGGTGGAGGGGCCTTCACCCAGCCCTTAGAGCTGGCACTTTGAACTCAGAATTTTAGTCTCCTAAGCTGAAAGAGAATAAATCCCTGTTTGTTAAGACTAACCTCTTGTGGTATTTCTGTTAAAGTGGCATTGGAGAACAAAAACAAAGGGGTATCATTATGGGTGTCAGATGGATCTTGGCCAAAAGCAGAAACTATCAGAAATATGTTAACCTATGGTTTATTGACAACATGAAGGCATCCAATTGTGGGGATCATAACAAACTATAGATAACATTGCAAAAAATAGGAATTACAGAAAACTTAATTGTGCTCATGTGGAACCTGTATATAGATCAAAAGATAGTTATTCAAACAGAACAAGGGGATACCGCATGGTTTAAAATTGGTGTGAAGCGGGGTTGTATCTTTTCACCTTACTATTTAGTGTTATACTGAGCAAATAATCTAAGAGCTGAACTGTATGAAGAAGAACATTACATCAGGATTGGAGTGAGACCTATTAACAACCTGCAATATAGAGATGACACAACCTTGCTTGCTGAAAATGAAGACAATTTGAAGCACTTATTGATGAAAATCAAAGACTACAGCCTTCAGTATGTATTAAACCTGAATGTAAAGAAAATGAAAATTCTCACAACTGGGCCAGTAAACAACATCATGATAAATGGTGAAGAAATTCAAGTTGTCACAGATTTCCTTCGATTTGTATAAACAGTCAACACAAGTGGAAGTGGTGAGTGTTGGCATAATCTTGTAGCAGCAGTGGTGGTCCCTTGGCCAGATTCTCCCTGATATAAGACTCTGGCACTTTCTACTTCTTGTACCCTTATAGTTTCTTTACCTCTTGCCAGTCTTTCAACTGTCATTCTCCACACCCCTAAATTTTCTGCTAGTTACCAATATAGCAAGACCCTGTTTGTACTTTTTGTAGCCAAAAACCCCATCTGTTATTCCTTCTGTTTTAGTTTCCTAGGGCTGCAGTAACAAAATACCACAAAGTGGATGGCTTTAAAGAACAGACATGTATTTTCTCACAGTTCTGGAAATCCAAATTCAGGGCATCAGCAGGGCCATGCTCTTTCTGTCCATTCAAGGGGAAGATCCATCCTTTCCTCTTTCAGTTTCTGGTAGCCTCAGGTTTTTCTTGTCATTCTTTGACTTTCAGGCACATCTTCATATGGTTGTCTGTCTCCCTATGGTGTGACTCTGTCTCCATGTCTACTCTCTCCTTTTATAACACACCACTCAAAAGAGATTAAGACCCAATCTACTCTCTTAAGACCTCATTAATGTACTTTATCACATCTTCAAAGAAAGAACCCACTTCACCTCCAAACAAGTTTACATGCACAGGTACAGGGACCAGGACATAAACATATATTTGGGGAGGACAAAATTCAATCCATAGCACCTAGTAAAAGTGTACTCCAGATCTCAGGCTATACTGACCCCCCACAGTCATACAGTGTTACAGAATCTGCCTCCTTGCCTTCTCATATTTGCACCTATTCTTCCATTTCCCCTGCCACTGCTTAAGTTCAAGATTTCATCATTTCTCACAGAGATTACTGGAAGATGACAGGAGACAGTTCCTGTCTGATCATCTTAACTTCACCTTCCAACTCATAGCTAATGATATCACTAAAGCTGACCCAGATCACTCAGTAAAGGTTATACAAAAAGACATAAAGCCATTTCACAACATTGAGGATGAGAAAGGCATAGAGAGGTACATGGGAGGTATAGACAACAAATATGAACCCTTTTGCACATACAGTACTGCATTGTCAGTGAAGGCAAACATGGGTATATGGATAGATAGATGGGTGGACAGGTTAAATGATCAGGTATGTCTATGAAATGGGCAGTGTATCCAAGAACATATATAGGGTTGGCAGACAATGGTCTTATAAGTTTA
>NW_006921822.1:5204554-5212109 GCF_000298275.1 Orycteropus afer afer
AAGAAGAAGAAGAAGAAGAAGAAGAAGAAGAAGACATGAAGCCATTTCAGCTGAGAATATCAGAACCTGACATTTTCTACTGAGTTGTATCATAATATACCTCCTTCTATCAGGAGCAAGAGGTCATTAAAAATATGAGAAAGAGGGAAAAGACCAAAATGGATGTTAGAAGAGACTCTGAAACTTGCCCTTGAGCAAAGAGTAGCTAAGATAAATGGAAGAAATGACAAGATAAAAGAGCTGAACAGTAGATTTCAAAGAGCGGCTCAAGCAGACAAAGCCAATTAATATAATAAAATGTGCAAAGACCTGGAGTTAGAAAACCAAAAGGGAAGAACACACTCAGCATTTCTCAAGCTGAAAGAACTGAGGAAAAACTTGAAGCTTCGAATTGCAATATTGAAAGATTCTATGGGCAAAATACTGAATGATGCAGGAAGCATCAAAAGAAGATGGGAGGAATACACAGAGTCACTGTAACAAAAAGAACTATCGATCTTCATCCATTTCAAGACATGGCATATATTCAAGAACTAATGGTATTGAAGGAAGAAGTCGAAGCTGCACTGAAAGAACTGGTGAAGAACAAGGCTCCAGAAGTGACAGTATACCCATTGAGATGTTTCAACAAGTGGTTGCCCCACTGGAAGCACTCACTTGGTTATGCCAAGAAGATAGCTACCTGGCCAACTGACTGAAAGAGATCCATATTTGTACCCATTCCAAAGAAAGGTGATCCCACAGAATGTGGAAATTATCAAACAACATCATTAATATTGTATGCAAGTAAAATTTTACTGAAGATAATTCAAAAACAGTTGCAGAAGTATATTGACAGAGAACTTCCAGAGGTGCAGGCTGGATTCAGAAGAGGATGTGGAATGAGGCATATCAGTGCTGATGTCAGATGGATCTTAGTTCAAAGCAAAGAATACCAGAAAGATGTTTACTTGTGTTTTATTGACTACGCAAAAGCATTTGATTGTATGGATCATAACAAAGTGTGGATAACCTTGAGAAGAATAGGAATTCCAGAACATTTAATTGTATTCATGAGGAACCTGTACATAGACCAGGAGGCTGTTGTTCAAACAGAAAAGGGGAAAACTACATGGTTTAAAATCAAGAAGCGAGTGCATCAGGGTTGTATCCTTTCACCATACTTATACAATCTGTATGCTGAGCAAATAATCCAAGAAGCTGGATATATGAAGAAGAATGTGGCATTAGGATGTGAAGAAGAATCATTAACAACCTGCGATATGCTGACAACACAACTTTGCTTGCTGAAAGTGCAAATGACTTGAAGTACTTACTGATGAAGATTGAAGAATACAGTCTACAGTATGGATTACATCTCAATATAGAGAAAACAAAATTCCTCACAACTGGTCCTATAGGCAACATTATGATAAATGGAGAAAAGATTGAAATTGTCAAAGACATCACATTGCTTGGTACTACAATCAACGCCAATGGAAGCAGCAGTCAGGACATCAGACGATATATACCACTGGAAAATTGGCTGCAAAGGACATCTTTCAAGTGCTGAAGAGCAAAGATGTCTCCTTGAAGACTAGGGTGCACCTGATACAAGCCATATGCATATGAGAGCTGGACAATGAATAAAGAAGACAGAAGAATTGATGCTTTTGAGATGTGGTGTTGGCGAAGAATGATAAAGTACCGTGGGCTTCTAAAAGAACTAACAAATCTGTCCTGGAGGAAGTGCAACCAGAATGCTCCTTGGAGGCGAGAATGGCCAGACTTCGTCTCACCTACTTCGGTCATGTTGTCAGAAGAGATCATTCCCTGGAGAAGGATATCATGCTTGGTAAGGTGGAGGGTCAACAAAAGAAGGGAAGGCCCTCAATGAGATGGACTGACACGGTGGCAGCAGCGATGGGCTCCAGTATAGCAAGAATCGTGGAGCTCGCTCAGGACTGAGTGGTGTTTTGTTCTGCTGTGCATAGGGTCACTATGAGTTGGAGATGATTTGATGGCACTTAATAACAACAACAACAACCAAGAGATGGACTTAATTTCACTGTTGGTTCTTTCTGTAGCACTAGCCCTGCCACACAACCACAAAACAATCACATTCTCATAGCATAGATATCCCCTTCCTAAGCAAATCACCTCTCCCAACCACTGTATATTGTCTATCAAGAACATGGGGAAATAGAGTTAACTTTCTTTCATTGATCCCAGTTTGGTGACCTTTCCAAAACATATATGACCGACACTCTCTTGTTTAAGATGTTTTGGCTGCTCCTTCACAGCCTTCAAATAAAGTCCAAAGGGCTTAGCTCAACATATGCTCCTACAAGATAGGACTTTTGGTATTGTCATTTCCTATCACTCTCCCTCATATACTCTTTATTGCTGTCATGAAAAAGAGTTCCCCAGAGGAGTGAAAATATTTCATACAAGCTCTTCCTTCAGCTTGGAATCAGCTTTAAATGCTTTATTTTTAAAGTTAAACATTTATATGGTTTAGAAAAGTTTCTACAAGACCTCTATAAAAAAAAAGTTTCCCACCCTATTCCTCTCACCCTGATTTCACTTTTGAGACAACCAATTTTTACTCTCTTTATTACTTCTTCTCTTCATTGGCTCCATATTTCTAAATAATATGTTATATTGTTAGCTATTGATTTTTTTTTTTTTTAATATTACTTTTTGACTTCTAATGATATAGGCCACCACTCATTTGTAAATTTGTTGCACTGTAGTGGCTTGCATGTTGCTGTGAGGTTGGAGGTTATGCCACCAGTATTTCAAGTACTAGCAAGGTCACCCATGGTGGACGGCTTTCAGAAAAGCTTCCAGACTAAGACAGACTGGGGACAAGGAATGGGTCACCCACTTCTCAAAGAATTGTCCAGTTAAAATCTTATGGATAGCAGTAAAACACTGTCTGATATATTACTGGAAAATTCATAAATAGCCTTGAAACATTTTCTGATATAGTGGCAGAAGATGAGCCCCTCAGATTGGAAAGCATTCAAAATAATACCAGGGAAGAGCTGCCTCCTAAAAGTAGTCAACCTTTATGACATGGATGGAGTAAAGCTTTTGGTACCTTCATTTGTTCCTGGGGGCAGGACTCAAAATGGGAAGAAATAGATGCAAACATCCAATAAAAATCAGAACACAGAATGTACAAAGTATGAATCTAGGAAAATTGGAAATTATAAAAATGAAATGGAATGCATAAAGATCAGTATCTTAGGCATGAGTGAGCTGAAACGGACTGGTTTGGGCCATTTTGAATCAGAAAACTATGTGATCTGTTAGGCTGGGAATGACAAATTAAGGAGGAATGGTGTCACATTCATCATCACAAAGAATGTTTCAAGAGCTATACTGAAGTATATGCTGTCAGTGATAGGATAACATCCATACGCCTACAAGGAAGACAAGTTATTACTACTATCATTCAAAGTTGTGCACCAACCACTAAAGCCAAAGATGAAGAAATTGAAGATTTTTACCAATTTCTACAGTCTGAAATTGACCAAACATGCATTCAAGATGTATTGATGATTACTGGTGATTGGAATGCAAAAATTGGAAACAAAGAAGAATCATCGGTAGTTGTAAAATATGGCCTTGGTGATAGAAATGACTTCAGAGCATCCGAGATTGCATGAGAGAATTTTGCAAGATCAATGACTTATTCGTTGTATATACATTTTTCAACATGTATTTGGCTATACACATGCACCTCACCAGATGAAATATACAGGAATCAGATCAACTACATCTGTGGAAAGAGATGATGGAGAAGTTCAATATCATCAGCCAAAACAAGGCCAGGAGCTGATTGTGGAATAGACCATCAATTACTCATATGCAAGTTCAAGTTGAAGCTGAAGAAAATTAAAACAAGTCCATGAGAGATCAAATAAGACCTTGATTATATCCCATTTGAATTTAGAGACCATCTGAAGAAGAGATTTGACACACTGAACACCAGTGACTGAAAATTAGATGAATTTTGGGATGACATCAAGAATATCATATATAAAGAAAGCACACGGTCATTAAAAATATAGGAAAGGAAGAAAAGACCAAAATAGATGTCAGAAGAGACTCTGAAACTTGCTCTTGGATGGACAGTATCTAAACCAAATGGAAGAAATGTTAAGATAAAAGAGATGAACAGATTTCAAAGAGCAGCTTGAGAAGGCAAAGGCAATTGTTATAATGAAATGAGCAAAGACCTGGAGCTAGAAAACCAAAAGGGAAGAACATGCTTGGCATTTCTCAAGCTGAGAGAACTGAAGAAAAAATTCAAGCCTCGAGTTGCAAAATTGAAAGATTCTATAGGCAAAATACTGAATTATACAGGAAGCATTAAAAGAAGATGGAAGGAATACATAGAGTCACTGTACCAAAAAGAACTGGCCAATGTTCAACTATTTCAGGAGGTGGTAGATGATAAAGAATCAATGATAGTGAAGAAGTCCAAGCTGCACTGAAGGAACTGGTGAAAAGCAAGGCTCCAGCAATTGACAGAACACCTATTGAGATGTTCCAACAAACAGATTCAGCACTGGAGGCACTTACTCATCTATGCCAAGTAATTTGGAAAACAGTTATCTGGCCAATTGACTGGAAAATATCCATATTTGCACCCATTCCAAAGAAAGGTGATCCCACAGAATGTGGAGATTATAAAAAAATATCACTAATATCACATACCAGCAAAATTTTGCTGAAGATAATTCAAAAACAGTTGCAGCAGTATGTTGACAAGGTACTTCCAGAAATGCAAACTGGATTCAGAAGAGGATATGGAACAAGGGATATCATTGCTGATGTCAGACGGATCTTGGCTCAAAGCAAAGAATACCAGAAAGATGTTTACTTGTGTTTTGTTGACTATGCAAAAACTTTTGACAGTGGATCATAACACATTATGGATAGCATTGTAAAGAATGGGAATTCCAGAACACTTAATTGTACTCATGAGGAACGTGTACATAGACCAGAAGGCTGTCATTTGAACAGAACAAGAGAATAATGCACAGTTTACAATCAGGGAGGGTGTGCTCATGGTTGTATCCTTTCACCATACTTATTCAATCAGTATGCTGAGCAAACAATCTGAGAAGCCAGAGTATAAGAAGAAGAACATGGCATCAGATTGGAGGAAGACTCAAACAACCTGTGATATGCAGATGACACAACTTTGCTTGCTGAAAGTGAAGATGACTTGAAGCACTTACCAATGAAGATCAAGATTACAGTCTTCAGTGTGGATTACACCTCAACATAAAGAAAATGAAAATCCTCACAACTGGACCAATAAGCCGCATCATGATAAATGGAGAAAAGATTGAAGTTGTCAAAGATTTCATTTTACTTGGATCCACAATCAACACCCATGGAAGAAGCCATCAAGAAGTCAGACGTCGTATTGCACTGGGCAAATTTGCTGCAAAAGACCTCTTTAAAATGCTGAAGAGCAAAGATGTCACTTTGAAAACCGTTTCACCCAACCTAAGCTATGGTATTTTCAGTTGCCTCATATACATGTGAAAGTTGGACAATGAGTGAAGAAGACTAAAGAAGAGTTGATGCTTTTGAATTGTGGTGTTGGTGAAGAATATTGAAAATATCATGCACTGCCAGAAGAATGAGTAACTCTGTTCTGGAAGAAGTGCAGCCTGAATGCTTCTTGGAAGTGAGAATGGCCAGGCTTCATCACACCTACTTTGGCCATGTTGTCAGAAGGGATGATTTCCTAGAAAAGGTTAATTGAAGCATCATCACAAAAGGGGGAGACCCTCAATGAGATGGATTGACACAGTGCCTGCAATGATGGGCTCAAGCATAGTAAGGATTATGAGGATGGTGCAGGACGGGGCAGTGTTTCATTCTGTTGTACATAAGGTTGGTATGAGTCAGAGCTGACTCAGCAGCATCTAACAACAAAAACAAGAAGAATGATACAGGCCAAGAATATTGCTGTAAAGTAAAGGATCAACGAAAATGAGGGAAACCTTCAGTGAGATGGATTAACAACAGCCAAAGTGATGAACTCAAATATAGCAACAAAATGTCTTAGGACCAGGCAACAGTTTGTTCTGTTATCCATAAGGGTGCTATGAGTTGGAGCCTACTCAATAGCACCTAAAAACAACAACAACCACACATACACATAAATGCACACACACAAACATACACACATTTCCATTATTCTGATCTTCCTAATTAGTTATTCTTTTCGGTTAGTTCAATACTTAGTGTTTATATTATTCTGATGGTAAATATTACTCACAGAAGGTCCATGTAGGTAGTTTGATTAACATTTATTCAAATCTTATTTTATGTCACTCACTATTCTAAATGCTTTGTTTACATTAATTCATTTGATTCTCATGATGACACTATGTGGAAGGTACTATTATCATTTCTATTTTACATATTAATTGTTTAAGGTACATAGAGTTTAAATGATTTGCCCAGGACTTGCAGCGTGTAAGCAGTTAAGCCAGTACATAAACCTGGGCAGTCTGGCTCTGGAGACAGAGCTGTTCACCATCTCAGTATATATCTTCTTATAAAAACGTAGGATTCTAAGGAGGAATAGATTTTTAGTAATATCTGGACATAGTAGAGTACCCATCAAGTAGAAAATTTTAGAGGGATTTTTCTTTTGAACTTTTAATGCTGATGTTGTAAAATAGACAGGATGATAAACATCTCTATATTATCTTTAAATTTTCATAAACGTTCTTTTCAGTCTTCTGCATGGGAAAAATTATGATTGGCGAGATTTGAGTGACTTGCCTTAAATCACTGAACTGTATGCTGGTTGTTGGATTTCACTTTTTTTATATCATAAATATTTTCCCATATTATTCTCAAAAAAACAGACAATGGATTCCTATACTTGAGATTTAGTTCAATATTCTTATCAGGTTGCTTCATTTATCTAGTAATATAAAAGCCAGGTTTTTGTTGGTTTGTTTGTTAGATCAAAAGGCCACAGAACCATTCTGAGAATGCTTGGAACATCTCGTTTAAATTCTTTGAAGTCACAGTATGCTGCTATGTGAAATTAGAAAGAAATTTTAGAGCAAAAATAAGGTTTAAAACAAACTGATAGAACATAATAAAGAGATTCATGCAATAAGGCATCTCAACCCACTTCTCTCCCACTTGCTTTGAAAATCTCTTTTAAATGGAGGAACAACAATCAACAACATTATAAAATTAGGAGGAGGGAAGTAACCGCTCTGGAACTACTGCCAACACCTAAAAATCTTTGACAAATTTCTGTTAGATACAATGGGGTGGATTTTTATAACATTGATTTCTTTTTTTTAAGTTATTACACTGTTTTAAAATTTTAAGAAAAAAAAATTCACTTAGAAATTAATAATAGGAATAATATCTTTTTAATATTTCCCCATATTTTGACAGTTATTCGCAGCTCTTTTCTGTTGTTGTTGAATAGTATTTAATTGTATGTATATACTACAATTTGTTTATGTATTTACCTGTAGATAGACATGTGTTTCTAGTTCTTGACTATTAG
>NW_006921822.1:5219529-5221227 GCF_000298275.1 Orycteropus afer afer
TATACCACCTCCTAGCAGGACTCTAGATATCTTGACCATAATCACTTAGCAAGTCAGAACTGGATCTCAGATGCAACTCAGAGCGCTATTTTGTTTTCCTGATTGATTTATAGCCTATAATGAGAGTACAATATGACATAAGATTCATCTATGTATGTGAATCCCATCTCCAAACTGAATAAAAATTAAACAAAAACTATCACTTGAAAGATCATTATTTAAACTATCAGAAATACTAATATTTTAGTATGTTTATGTATTTTATTCTATTTTCAGATTTTCCTTTGAAAAACCTTTTTAAGTATTTAAACTTAAAACTCTTGGGCAAACTTATGATTTTACAAAAATGTATTTCTTTCTAACATTTTATAATTAAAAATTTTACCTATTCAGAATCATGAAAGAATTTTACATTGAACATGTATATACTCACCTCATAGATGCTCCCATTAACATTTTACTATATTTTCTCTACTACACATCTACCCACCTATTCATTCATGCTTCATCTTGTTTTTGAGAGATTTCAAAATAATCTAAAGACATCAGTACACTCCCTACTAAATACTTCAGCATACGTAAAATTAGAGCCCAACATTTGTTTATAGTATTTTTTTTTTGCTTTTCCCTCTCAACTCCTGTATTATAATTTTTCTAATATAGATCAGTTTATCTTTCCTAGAATGTCAAACAAATGCACTCATACAGTGTGTAATCTTTTGTATAAATCTTTTACTCAGCACAATGTTTTTGATATTCATCTACCTTTCTTGTGTCAAAGGAGCTCTGGTGGTGCAGTGGTTAAGGCATTCAGATGCAAACATAAATGTTAGTGGTTTGAACCCAAAAGCTGCTCCATGGGAGAAAGATGAGGCAGTCTCCTTCCGTAAAGATTTACCACCTTGGAAACCCTATGGGGGTTGCTATGAGTTTAATCGATTCAATGGCAGTAGGTTTGGTTCGGTTTGGTTGAGTCATTTATGTGCTCTAACCATGTACTTTGTATCAGTTTTATTCTTTTTTGTTGCTAAGTAGTATTCCATTGTATGAATATACAATTAGTTTACCCATTCACTGGTTGATGGTTTACTTCCAATAGCCAGTTTGGAAGCTATTATGAATAAAACTACTATGAACATTCTTGAACACATCTATTTTTGAATATCTGATTTCATTTTTCCTTGGGTAAATTTCTAGGAGTAGAATCATTGGGTCATAAAGTGATTGTATATTTAACTTTATAAGAAACTGCCAGATCTTCTCCCAAAGTGTTCTTTTTTTATTGTTATAATTATTATTTCACACTTCTACCAACAGTACACAAGAGTTCTGATTGTTCTATATTCTTTCTAAGTCTTGCTATTGTCCCTCTTTTTAATTTGCAGTCATTCTAATGTGCAAGTAATGGTATCACATGTAGTTTTTATTTTCATTTATCTGATGACTGATGATATAGAATACTTTTATATATGTTTAATGGCTTTTCATTACTTTCCTTTGTAAAGTTGCCTGTTTCAGTCTTTTCCTCATGTTTTTAATTTTTTTTTTTTTTTAATTCAAGGTACTTTATTTTTAAAATATTTGAAAATTTTAAAATATTGTAAGACTTATTACACCAAAACTTACACAAACAAGAGCTGTAAAATTGTGTGGATTTTTAAAATTTACTTTGTTTTTAGTAGAATCATGAGCTCTGAA
>NW_006921822.1:5222474-5223412 GCF_000298275.1 Orycteropus afer afer
CTATCCAGGATCTCCTACATAGATCCTCTTCCACGTGGTTGACAGTAGTAGCTGGGCACCATCTAGTTCTGGTCTCATAGTCGTATAGGCTGCAGATCGCATGGTGTACCAGTCACTAGGACTAATTGTTTCCATGAATTTTTGGTTTTCTTCATTCTTCTTGGCTCTGGACGAGGAGAGACTCATCATTGCATCTAGATGGCAGCTTACAAGCTTTTAAGATCCCAGTAGCTACTCGCCTCAGTAGGAGGTGGAACAATGTTTTGTGTAGTATGTTATGCCAATTGAGCTTGATTCCTCTGTGACTATGGTCCCGAGCCCACAGGTTCAACTACTCAGTCCCTCTGGGAAGCTGGCTGTGACCAAGCAGTGACTACAACCTTGTTCCTTGTCAGCTCCACTATACACCCGGGAATTCAGATCATACACATAAAGTTATTGGACCACTGTCTGCCAACCCCACAGATGTTCTTGGGTACGCTCCCCACTTCACAGACATACCTAATAGTTCAGCCTATCTGCCCATCCATCCACTCATATACTGGTATTTGCCTTCACTGACCACACCATACTGTATGTACAAAAGGGTTCATCTTTGTTGTCTGTACTTCCCACGCACCTCTCTATGTCTTTCTCTTCCTCAATACCACTATATTGATCACTCACATCGGCACACTGCCTTTCTATTAACCCAAATCAAAACTTATCTCTATCTATCTAACAGTATTCCCTCCCCTATCCTCCCACCCCTGGTAACCAACAAAGAAAATGTCCCTCTATAGATAAATGTTTCCTTGACTTTTACAATAATGGACTAATACAATATTTGTCCTTTTATGATTTCTTATTTCACTCAGCATAATGTCCTCCAAGTTCATCCACATTATGTGGTGTTTTGCAGATTCTACATTATTCTTTAGGGTTGCATAGTATTCCAT
>NW_006921822.1:5239178-5245102 GCF_000298275.1 Orycteropus afer afer
GTTGGCTGAGGGACGGTGGGCTGGGAGAGAGACTGAGCATTTTTTCCTAAACTTGAATTGTAGCCTGTGGTGCTTCCCTAATAAACCTCATAATCTGTGAGTTCTGTGTGGCCACTGCAGCGAATTATCGAACCCAGGAGAGAGGTGGTGGGTGCATTGGGAGGAACGGTTGATGAAAGGGCTGGAGGGAGGCAGCATGTCCGGCCTTGAAATAATAGGCTTTGGGCTATTGATGGTGATTCTGTCTTTCTCTTGTGGGATTAGAGGAGGTCAGAACATGTGGCCTCCTTGTCGTTTTTGCACCATCCAACTTTAACCAAAACACAACAGCCCATATGCTTTTCATTACAGGAAAAAAAAAAAAAAATGTGTTTTTCTTTAATCTCCTATTATTCTTTGCTACAATGCAATGTCAATTCCTACAAAGCATCATTGTACTTATTTTGACATCACTATAGTCTGTTAAAAGTAGCTTAGAAAATGTGTGACAAATAAACAATCCTATGTAAAGAGAGACTATTTATTTCATACAAAGAAAATGAGGCCAACAGATTTTAAAAGGAGATAAGAACCTTTACCCAGAGACAAAAGAGAGAGAGAGCTTTCCCCTAGAGCTGGCACCCTGAATTTGGACTTATAGCTTCCTACATTATGAGAGATTTGTTTGTTAAAGCAAACCTATTGTGGTATTTTTCTTACAGCAGAAGACAGAATTTGGCATCAGGAATAGGATGCTCTACAGGTACCTAACAATGTGGAAATATTTAGAATTGCATAATAAGTATAGATTAGAAGAGTTTTAATGTGTCACCATTCATCTCCCAGTTTGTCATACTGTTGTGACTTGCATGTTGCTGTGATGTTGGAGCTTTGTCACTGGCATTTCAAATACCAGCAAGGTCATTCATCCTGGACAGGTTTCAGCAGAGCTTCCAGACTAAGACAGACTAGAAAGAAGAACATGGAGGTGTACTTATAAAAAAAAAAACTGACCACAGAAAACCTTATGAAAAGCAGTGAAACACTGTCTAATATAGTGCTGGAAAATGAGCCCCTCAGGTGTGCAGTCACTCAAAATATGACTGGGGAACAGCTGCCTCTTTAAAATAGTCAACTTTAATGACAAGGATGAAGTAGAGCTTTCAGGATCTTCATTTGCTGATGTGGCATGACTTAAAATAAGAGGAAACAGCTGCAAATATCAATTATAATCAAAACTTGGAATGTACGAAGTATGAATCTAGGAAAATTGGAAGTCATCAAAAATGAAACAGAATGCATAAAGATTAATATCTGGAGCACTGGTGACATAAAAGAGACTGATATTGGCCATTTTGAATTGGACAATCACATGGTATACTATGCTGGGAATAAAAAATTGGAGAGGAATGGCATCACATTTATCGCCAAAACAAACATTTCAAGATCTATCCTGAAGTATGCTTCTATCAGTGATGGGATAATATCCATACACCTACAATGAAGACCAGTTAACACTATTATGCAAATGTACACACCAATCACTAAAGCCAAAGATGAAGAAACTGAAGATTTTTACCAACTTCCCCAGTCTGAAATTGATCAAACATGTAATCAAGATGCATTGATAATTACCAGTGCATTGGTAGTTGGAAAATATGGCCCTTGTTGATAGGGCCATATTTGATATGCAACCACAGATTGCATGATAGATTTTGCAAGACCAATGACTTAATCATTGCAAATGCCTTTTTTTCAACAAGATAAATAGTGAATATGGTAATTAGAGTTGTGTGTCAACTTGGCTGTGCTGTGATTTTGAGTGGCTGGACAGCTGGGTGTAGTTATCCCCTATGATGAGACTGTAATCACCTCCACGGTGAAATCTGCCATGAGCAGCTAAGTAGTTGCCTTCAGGGTGTGGTCTGCTTCCAATATAAAAGGAGAAGCTTTGAGAAAGGTCTCTAGCTTTTTGGCACATCTGGATCCTACATTTGGCTGAGACATCAGTGGTGTGCTTGTGTTGCCTGCCAATCTTGGGCCTGTTACCAGACTTGAACTAGTGGCCTGCTGTGTTACCTGCTAATCTTGGGACTGTGCCATTTTACCTGCCAACCTTGGCTTTGTCAGCCTCAGTAGCCAGCAGCTGCCAGTGGGCCTTGAATAAGAGACAGAGCTGAAGCCCAAGGTTGAGGGACCTTCGCCCAGCCCATAGAGCCAGCACTCTGAATTTGGACTTCTGTCTCTTAAACTATAAGAGAATAAATTCCTTTTTGTTGGAGCCATCCACTTGTGGTATGTCTGTTATGGCAAAAAAAAAAAAGACTCACTGTCATGGAGTAGGATCCAACTCATAGCGACTCCTTCTTGGGTCTCCAATGCAGTATCACTACGGAAGTAGATGCCCAACCTTCCTTCCAAGGAGTGGCTGGTGGGTTTGAACCACCACCCTTTTGGTAAGCAGTCAAATGCCTTAGACACTATGCCACCAGAGCATATATATATAGCAGCACTAGAAAACTGAGACAGTGAACACACATGTGGACTTCACCAGATACACAGGTGTCAAATTAACCACATCTGTGGAAAGAAATGGGACTCTGGTGGCATAGTACCTAAGGCATTCTGCTAACTAGAAGGCTGATGGTTCATACCCACCAGCCAGCCATTCCTTGGAAGGAAGACTGGGCAATCTACTTCTGTAGAGACACTACATCAGAAACCCAAGGATGGGTTGCTATGAGTTGAAATCGACTTGACAGCAGTGAGAGTTAGTGGAAAAAGACAGTGGAGCAGCTCAATATCATAAGTCAGAATAAGTCCAGGAACTGACTGTGGAACAGACTATCAATTGATCATATGCAAGTTAAAGTTGAAACTGAGGAAAATTAAAACAAGTCTACGAGAGCCAAAATATGACCTTCCGTATATTACATCTGAATTTAGAGACCATCTGAAGAACAGATGTGATGCATTGAAAAACAATGATCAAAAACCAAGTGAATTACGGGATGACATCAAGGACATCATACATGAAAGAAAGAAAAGACAAAAATGGATGCCAGAAGAGACTCTGAAACTTTCTCTTGGTTGGAGAGTAGCTATAGTGAATGGAAGAAATGATGAAGTAAAAGAGCTGAACAGAAAATTTCAAAGGGTGGCTTGAGAATTCAACATAAAGTATTATAATGTAATGTATAATGACCTAGAGTAGGAAAACAGAAGCAAATAACATGCTCAGCTTTTCCTCAGGTTTGAAAGAACCTAAGAAATAATTCAAGCCTCAAGTTTCAATATTGAAGGACTCTATAGGCAAAATATTGAATGATGCAGGAAGCATTAAAAGAACATTGAAGGAATACACAGCGTCAGTGAACAAAAAAATCGGTCAGTATTCAAACATTTTAGAAGGTAGCATATGATCAAGAATAGATGGTATTGAAGGAAGAAGTCCAAGCTGTGCTGAAGGCATTGGTGTAAAACAAGTTTCCAGGAATTGATGGAATACCAATTGAGATGTTTCTACAAATGTATACAAAGCTGGAAGTGCTCACTCATCGATGTCAATAAATTTGGAAGACAGAAACTCAGAGGACAGCTACTTGGCCAACTGACTGAAAGAGATCCATATTTGTGCCCATTCCAAAGTAAAGAGATCCAGTATGATACAGAATTTATCTAAAAATATCATTAACATCACATGCCAGGAAAATTTTGCTGAAGGTAATTCAAAAATAGTTGTAGCAATAGTGCACTGAGGAGGCACTGCCAGAAATTCAAGCCAGATTCAGAAGAGGACATGGTGTTGTTAGGTGCTGTTAAATCAATTCCAAACCACAGTGACCCCCTGTACAACAGAATGAAACACTGTCCATTCCTGCACTAGTCTCACAAACATTACCATGCTTGAGTCCATCATTGCAGCCACTGTATCAATCCATCACGTTAAGGGTCTTCCACTTTTTCCTTGACCCTCTGCTTTGCCGTGCATGGTGTCATTCTCCAGGGACTGGTCCCTTCTGACAACATGACCAAAGTATGTGAGGCAAAGTCTGGCCATTCTAGCTTCTATCTTCTAAGGAGCATTCCTACTGTGATTCTTCCAAGACAGATTTGGTGGTTCTTCTGGCAGTCCATGGCATATTCAGTATTCATTGCCAACACCACAATTCAAATGCACCAGTTCATTTTATATCTTCCTTATTCGTTGTCCAGCTTTTACGTGCATATGATGTAATTGAAAATACCATGGTTTAGGTCAAGTGTACTGAAGACTTCAAAGTGGTACGTTTGCTCTTTAACACTTTAAAGAGGTATTTTGCAGCAGATTTGCCCAATATAATATGTTGTTTGATTTCTTGACAGCTGCTTCCATGGCTGTTGATTGTGGGTCCAAGTAAAATGAAATCCCTAACAATTTCTTCAATCTTTCCTCCATTTATAGTGATGATGCTTTTGGTCCACTAGTGAGAATTTTTGTTTTCTCTACATTGAGGTGTAATCCATACTGAAAACTGTCATATTTGATCTTCATCAGTAAGTGCTTCAAATCATCTTCACTTTCAGTAAGCAAAGTTATGTCATCTGCATACTGCAGGTTGTTAATGAGTCTTCCTCCAATCCTGATGTCATGTTCTTCTTTGTATAGTTCAGCTTCTCAGATTATTTGCTCAGCATGCAGACTGAATAAGTATGGTGAAAGGACACAACCCTGATGCACAACTTTCTTGATTTTTAACCATGCAGTGCTCAACCTTGTTCTTGTCAAATGACTGTCTCTTGGTCTATGTACAAGTTCCTCTTAAGCACAATTATGTGTTTTGGAATTTCTATTCTTCACAATGTTGTCCATCGTTTTTTTATGATCACACAGTCAAATGCTTTTGCACAGTTAATAAAACACAGAAATAATTCAAGCCTCAATAATTCAAACCTCTGTCTGGTGTCTCTGATTTCAACCAAGATCCAATTGACATAAGCAATGACATCCCTCATTCCATGTCTTCTTCTGAATATAGCTTGAAGTTTTGGCAGTTCTCAGTCAATGTACTGCTGCAACAGTTTTTTAATTATTTTCAGTAAATTTTTACTTGTGTGTGATATTAATGATATTGTTCAATAATTTCCATGTTCCATTGGATCATCTTTCTTTGGAAGGGGCACAAATATGGATCTCTTCCAGTCAATTGACCAAGTAGCTGTCTTCCAAGTTTCTTGGCATTAACAAGTGATGGCTTCTAGCATTGCATCTCTTTGTTGAAAAGTCTCAATGAGTATTCTGTCAATTCCTAGAGACTAATTATTTGCCAATTGCTTCAGTGCTTACTGGACTTCTTCCGTGGAAACCATTGATACTTTATCACATGCTACCTCCTGAAATGGTTGAATATTGACTAATTATTTTTGTGTAGAGTGACTCTGTGTATTCTTTCCATCTTCTTATGATGCTTCTTGCATTATTCAATATTTTTTCCCACAGAATCCTTCAGTATTGAAACTTGAGGCTTGAATTTTCTTCTTTACTTCCTTCAGCTTAAAAATGCTGAGTGTGTTCTTTCTTTTTGGTTTTCAAATTCCAGGTCATTGCACACTTCATTTTAATACTTTACTTTGTGTTCTCAAGCCACCTTTTGGAATCTATTCAGCTCTTTTACTTCATCATTTCTTCCATTCACTTTAGCAACTCTTCACTCAAGAGCAAGTTACAGGGTCTCTTCTGACATCCATTCCATTGTGGTCTTTTCTTTCTTTACTATCTGTGATAGTTGGAGCTGTGTGTCAACTTGGCTGGACCCCAGTTCTGTGTGGTTGTTCCCATGATGGGATCGGATGACTGTGTTCTGAGTGGCCAATCTTTTGAAGGGGAGTTTCCCTAGGGGTGTGGCCTGCTTCCAGTATATCCAGGGACATCCTGGGAAGAGAGACATTCTTCTGTGCATTGGGAT
>NW_006921822.1:5245467-5254933 GCF_000298275.1 Orycteropus afer afer
ATATATATATATATATATATATATATATATATATATAAGCTTTGCTGGTTTTTGTTTCTCTAGACAACACAGTCTAACAGACTATCTTTTTAATGACCTTTTACTTTTTTCACATATGATGTCACTGATATCCTTCCATACCTTGTCTAGTCTTCGATCATTGGTGTTCAGTGTGCCAAATCTATTCCTCAGATGGTCTTTAAATTCAGGTGTGATATACTGAAGGTCATATCTTGGCTCTATGTACTTGTTATTTCCCTCAGCTTCAACTTAAACTTGCATAAGAGCAATTGGTAGTTGTTTTGGCTACCTAGTGCCACTCTGACAAGAATATACTACGAATGGGATGGCCTTAACAAACAGGAGTTTTATTCTCTTACAGTTTGGAGGCTTTAAGTTCAAGTTCAAAATGCCAGGCTCTAGGGGCTGGGTGAAAGCCCTTCAGCCTTGGGCTTCAGCTCTGCTTTCTGCTCCCGGCCCACTGAAGCTGGAGGCTTTTCTTCACTTAGACAGCTGCTGGCTGCTGAGGCTGACAAACCCAAGGTTGACAAATAAAAAGGCACAGTCCTAATGTTACCAAACCACATGGTGGGCCATTAATTCAAGTCCATTGAAAGTCCCAAGGTCAGCAGAGCATGGCAGGCTGCTGAGCAATGACAAAGCTACATGCAGGGTTGAAGTATGTCATAAGTTGGAGACCATTCCCAAAGCTGTTTTTTTTATATATGGGAAGCAGACCATATCCCTAAAGCAGCTACTCAGATCCTTGTGGTAGGTCCCATCAGGGAGCTGATTGCCAGTCTCATCACGGGGAATAACTACAACCAGCTGCCCAGCCACTTAACAGGCCCAGCCAAGTTGACAAGTCAACACATAAACATAATCACCACAGTAGTTTATTCCACAGCCAGCCCCTAGACTTGTTCTGACTGATGATATTGAGCTTCCCCATTGTCTTTTTCCACAGATGTAGTCAAATTGATTCCTGTGTATCTGGCAAGGCCCATGTGTATGTTCCCCGTTTTTGTTGTTGCAAAGAAGGTATTTGCAATGACTAAGTCACTTTCAAAATTCTGTCATGCAATCTCTGATATAATTTCTATCACCAAGGCCATATTTTCCAACTACCAATGTTTCTTCTTTGTTTTCAGCTTTTTCATTCCAATCACTAGTAATTATCAATGCATCTTGATTGCACATTTGGTCAATTTCAGACTGCACAGGTTGGTAAAATCTTTAGTTTCTTCATCTTTTGCTTTAGTCATATTAACTGGTCTTCCTTGTAGGTGTGTGGATATTAGTCTATCACTGACAACATCACACTTCAGGATAGATCTTGAAATGTTCTTTTTGAAGATGAATATGCTATTCTACTTCAATTTTTCATTCCCAGCATAGTAGAGCATATGATTGCCTGACTCAAAATGGACAATATCAGTTCATTTCAGCTCACTAATGCCTAGGATATTGATCTTTATGTGTTCCCTTTGATTTTTCACAATTTCCAATTTTCCTAGATTCACATTTCATACAGTCTATGTTCTAATTATCAATGGATGTTTGTAGCTGTTTTTTCTCATGTATGTCCTGCCACATGAGTAAATAAAGATCCTGAAACCTTTAATCCATCCACATCACTATGGTCAATTCCAGTGAGGCAACTCTTTTCCAGTCATATTGTGAGTGTTTTCCAAACTGAGGTGTCATCCTCTGGCATTATACTGAGCAATGTTTCATTGCTATCCATAAAGTTTTCAGTGGCCAACTTTTTCAGAAGCAAACCAACACATCCTTGTTCCTACTCTGTGTTAGTCTGTCAGCTCCGTTGGAACCTGTCCACCCCAGGTAACCCTGCTGGTAATTGAAATACCATTTCCACAGCTTCAAGCATCACAGAACACATGCCACCACATTACAAAAAACTGACCAACAACTGGTGGAGAAGAGGATGTGGAATGAAGGATATTATTGCTGATGTCTGATGAATCTTGGCTGAAAGCAGAGATGCCAGAAAGATGCTTACCTGTGTTTTATTGTCTGTTCAAAAAGCATTTGACTGTGTGGATCATAATAAATTCAAGAACACTTAATTGTGCTCTTGAGGAACCTGTGCATAGACCAAGAGGTAGTCATTCAAAAAGAACAAGGGGATATTGCATGGTTGGAAATCAGGAAAGGTGCAGGTCAGGGTTGTATCCTTTCACCATATTTATTTAATCTACATGCTAAGCAAATAATCCAAGAAGCTAGACTACATGAAGAACATGGCATTAGCACTGGAGGAAGATTCATTAACAACCTGAAATATGCAGATGACACATCTTGCTTGCTGAAAGTGAAGATGACTTGAAGCACTTACTGATGAAGATATCAAAGACTACAGCCTTCATATGGGTTACATCTCAATGCAAAGAAAACAACATTCTCTAAACTGGACCAATAAGAAATATCATGATAAATGGAGAAAAGATTAAAGTTGTCAGGATTTCATTTGGCTTGGATCCACAATCAATACCCATGGAAGCTAGCAGTCAAGAAATCAAACAGTATGTTTCCTTGGGCAAATCTGCTACAAAAGACCTCTTTAAAGTGTTAAAGAGCAAAGATATCACTTTGAAGACTAAGATGCACCTATACCTCATATGCATGTGAAACCTGGACAATGAGTAAGAAAACCCACAGAAGAATTGATATATTTGAATTATGGTGTGGCAAAGAATGTTAAATACATCATGGGCTGCCAGAAGACAGAACAGATCTGTCTTGGAAGAATGACAGCTATAATACTCCTTAGAAACAAGGATGGCAAGACTTATCTCATATTTTGATCATGTTATCAGGAGGGACCAGTCCCTGGAGAAGGATATCATGCATGGCAAAGTAGAGTGTCAGCGAAAAAGAGGAAGACCCTCAATAAGATGGATGGACACAGTGGCTGCAGCAATGAGCTCAAGCATTGCAATGATTATAAGGATTGCACAGGACTGGACAGTGTTTCATTCTGTTGTACATAGTTATGGTTGCTATGAGTTGGAACCAACTTGATGACACCTAACAACACAACAACAGTAACAACAGAAAAAGCTTAGATTGCCTTGAATAGACTTCTGGTGGAAATGTGGATGTCAAAAATATTTCCAGTGAGGGCTCACAAAGAAGTAAAGAGACTAAATAATTGTTGCTGTTGTTAGGTGCCGTCAAGTCAGCTCTGACTCATAATGAACCCACATGCAACAGAATGAAACACTGACCATATGCAGCATCCTCACATTCCTTGCTATACTTGAGCCCATCATTGCAGCCATTACATCACTCCATCCCCTTGACGATCTTACCCTTTTTCTCTGACCTTCTACTTTACCAAGCATGACATCCTTCTCCAGGGAATGGTCCTTTCTGACAACATGATCAAAGTAGGTGACATGAAGTCTGGCCATTCTTGCTTCCAAGAAGCATTCCAGCTGTACTTCTTCCAGGACAGATTTGTTCATTTTTCTGGCAGTCCATGGTATTTTCAGTATTTCTTGCCAATGCCACAATTCAAAGGCACCAACTCTTCTTCAGTCTTCCTTATTAACCATTATTATTATAATTAAGTCAATGATAGACATGTATTCATTTGCATGAAGGGAAAGGCAATATGCAGTAAGGGCATAATCAATACAGTATCATTAAGGCAAAGGAAGTGACAGAGAAGTGCACAAGAGAGTTATAGACAACAAAGGGAAATACATTACATATACAATTCTACAAAATCAGTAGTAATAAACAATAATCTGTGAGTAGATCCATAGGCAGACAGGCACTCTGAACAGATATGGGTAGGCAAATGGGACTACACCCATGACCATATATAGGTTTGGCAGCAGATATTTCTACATACCTATTTGAATGTGCTATAAATATATACACATATATATATTAGAGTAACAGGAGGTAAATTTATGAAAACTTCTTAGCCATAACCAAATACTTTGAGGTAATAAGTCACTGGGCTTGAGGATTTAGTACTACAGTCTCAGGGTACAGCTAAATCAATTGGTATTAATATAGTTTACAAAGGCAATGTTCTACATCCTACTGTGATGACTAGTGACTGAGGTCTTAAAAGCTAGCAAGCAGCCATCTAAGGTGCAACTATTGGTCTTTCTCCATCCAAAGAAGAGCGAAGAAAATCAAAGACACATTGAAACAAATATTCCAAATGACTAATTGACCATGACCCTGAGACCAGAAGAATTAGATGGTACTCGGTTACCACTGCCAACCACTATGAAAGGGATCATAATAGAAGGTCCTGATAGAATTGGTCCATTTCAGCTCACTAATGCCAAGAATATCAATCTTTATGCGTTCCATTTCCTTTTTGACAACTTCCAATTTTCCTAGATTCATACTTCGTACATTCCATGTTCTGATGATTCATGGATGTCTGCGGCTGTTTCTCTTCAAATTGAGTGGTGCCACATCAGCAAATGAAGGTCTCGAAAGCTTTCTCTTTTCCATATGAGTAAGGCTGGGTTTACTCAGATGTTGCAGCTCTTTCCCAGTCCTATTTTGAGAGCCTTTTAGCCTAAACGGACTATTCCTAAAGGTGCACGGTAATGTACCAAACAGTGTTTCTTTGCTATTCATAAGGTTTTCCCTGGCCAATTCTTTGAGAAGTGGACGGCCTCGTCCTTCTTCCTAGTCTGTCTCAGTCTATAAGCTGGGCTGCTACCTGTGCACCAGGTGCATCTTGCTGGGTTTTAAACACCAGAGGCTCAGCCTCAAAACTCACGTCTACATGTCACCACAGTAGGACAAAGACAGACAAGTAGATAGAATTGGAGAAAAATGTGGAACAAAATTCAAAATCAGAAAAAAATACCAGGCTTACTGGTTTGATATAGACTGGTGGAACCCCGATATTGTGGTCCTTAGTCACTCTTCAAGAGTGGAGCTAAACTTACTCCAGTGGCTCAAATTTCAGCCAAACAATAGACAGGCCTATAAGGTGAACAATAACATTAGAAAGGTATGCACTTCTTAGTACAATCAGCCATATGAGATCAAAAAAGTAACTTTTGCCCCAGATGAAACTTACAAGGCACGAAGGGATAGGAAAGAAGGATAAGTGGAAATGAGAAACACAGTGAGGAAGTAGGAAGAGTGATGTTACATTCTGGGATTGCAATCAATGTCACAAAACCAAATGTATATGAATTGTTGAATTGCAAATCCATTTGCTCTGTAAATTTTCACATAAATCACAATAAAAAGTTTCAAAAGAAAGAAAGAAAGACATGAGGGGAGCTGTAAAACTGAAGATGGCATAGATAGCAAGAAACCATGGCAGGGAAATGGTGGCACATAACCAAGAAACCACCATGAGCCAATTCATGGAATGAGAGCTCAGTAACTTCAGGCAGGAGACTTCTTGGTGGAGTAAGGTGCCTCTGGGTACTTGTTGACAGAGCTAGACTTGCTGATCCATGGAGTAAGAGAGCTAACACCTTTGAGCCAAGGCTTACTGGCAGAGTGTGGTGCCTCTGCACACTTATTGGTAGAGCTAAAGAGCTTTGTGACAGTATTCCAAAGAGGATAGAGACCAGGCCAAAAAGCTAAGGGGTCAATAGGCCAAGGAACCACAAAGCAAAAGCTGAAAAGACAAGGAACATGGGAAGCAGACCTATCTAACTCTCAAAGGGTAGGACCATGACCTCTGGGGTCTCAAAGTATGAGTCTTAAAGGGTGGTGCTACACCTTCTAGGTTTCAAAGATTCAGGTGCTCACCAACATTGTTCCAGACTATGGTGCTGCCCTTCATGAATGTTAGTGGGATCACTGCCCAAAGCTGAGGGGATGGGGCTGCCATGCCCAAAGGGCAGAAGAATGGGGGCTGCCGGGGCCAAGGAGGTAGAGTCACCACTCAGTTGGATTAGGGGAATGGCACTCCCCAAAGCCAAGGGAGCAGAGTTGTCATCCTAGTGGGCCTGGAAGGTGGATCTGAAGCACAGGACCAAGTAGCCTCACCCAGAATACAGAGACCATGGCCAAATCCTAGAGTCTGGAGGACAGAGCCATAGTCTAGATGGTTTCAGAGAACAGAGGATTATTTTCAAATCTTGAGAGTTAGTGTAAATTGTTCTAGGGGGTTTTTCACTTGCTTAGAGCCTGTTATCTCTTCTTTCTCTCCAATGTCTCCCATTTGTAATGGAGATGTCTACCTTGTGTGCATCCCACCATTGTACTTTGGAAGGAGTTAACTCATATTCTAGAGTCACAGATGAATAGGAATTTTGCACCAGAATGGAATTTGGACTTGAAGTTGATTTAAGACTTTTGGGATTATATGAAGGGGTGAGTATTTTGCAGGAACATGAATTTGCAAGGACATGAATTTTTGGGTGCCAAAATGTGGAAAGTCATAGATTAAATTGTGTCCCCCTAAAAAAACAATATGTGTAAATTTGGTAGGGCCATGATTCTCAGTGGTTTGGCAATTATGTAATGATGTAATCATCCTCCATGTATTTTCTGATGTATCAGCCAAACAATTAAGAGGATTACGATGGGATGCAATAACCTTATTCAGGTCACAGCCCTGATCTGATGTAAGGGAAATTTCCCTGGGGTGTGGCCTGTATCCCTTTTATCATACAAGAGATAAAAGGAGAAAGAAGCAGGCAGAGAAAGAGGTATCTGACTACCATCAAGAAAGAAGAGCTGGGAGCAAAGCACATTCTTTGGACCCAGGGTCCCTTTGTTAAGAACCTCCTAGACATAGGGGAAGATTGATGCCAAGACACAGGGAGATCTCCAAGGAACATCAGACCCACAGATGTGGAAAGGAGACTAGGGTCTTCCTCCAGAGACAAAAGAGAGAGAAAGCCTTCCCCTTGTTGTTGTTGTTGTTAGGTGTCGTCGAGTCATCTCCGACTCATAGCAATCCCATGCACAGCAGAACAAAACACTGCCCGATCCTGCACCAGCTCCACGATCCCTGCTATACTTGAGGCCATCATCGCAGCCACCTTGTCAATGCATCTCATTGAAGGCCTTCCCCTAGAGCTGTTGTTATTATTGTTAAGTGCCGTGGAGTCAGACCCGACTCATAGCAACCCTTCCTTGGGTTTCTGAGGCAGTATCACTATGGAAGCAGATTGCCCAACCTTCTGGTTAGCCTTAGGCACTATGCTACCAGAGCTCCTTCCCCTAGAGCAGGCACCCTGAATTCAGACTAGTAGCTTCCTAAACTGTGATAGAATAAATTTCTGTTTGTTAAAGCATTCTACTTGTCATATTTCTTTTATAGCAGCACTAGATAATTAACACAGGTAGGTAGAATATGATACAATTTGATGATATATAATACAGCAGTTGAAAAATAATTGTAACAAAATTATTTAACATGATAATTTTACATCAATTGAAAAAAACCATAGGAAATTAACATATTATTACAAATGTAGATGGTAATAGAAGGAAGAGGCTTCCCCAGTTAAACTGACATTGTTGATGAAATTATGACACAATATCTCCTAAAATATCTCCCAGAATATTATCATATCAGAATTTGTGTATTTGTTAAGTAGGGTTAGGGATAGAGAATCAGGTGGTCCCAGCTAAGCCTAAAGTCCTACTCAGACTTGCCCAGATATATGTTGACTACTTGCTTAAAGAAACAAGGAGTTTCATGAGAAGGGGGAAAAAAATTAAGGAAGAAGAGATTAGGGACACAGTTTTTTGTTTTGTTTTGTTTTGCTTTGCTTTGCTTTGTTTTTTCCAATAATAACACATTCATTTTTTGCTATGAAGGGGAACTTTTATGTCTGAACACCTGAATTTGTTCTCTGACCCAGATACCTTGGACTCATGTCAACACTTGAGAAAGGTATCTGAAAAATGAGTTTCTGTGTGCGGTGTTAGAAGCAAAAGGTCATGCTACTTTGGGACCACAGCAGGAGGATAACACAGACATGGGGGTCAGGGATTCACCTAGACCCTGTAAGTACAGCACTGACCCAGAACAATTTGGGGTGGAAGCATAACAAAAGATGGCTATTACCAAAGATACAGTAATGGCACAGCATACCAACTCCAGCAGGCAACAGAAAAATCTTACATGATAGGCTCAGCCTAATCTCAAGTATAATTTTGGCTAGAAGTTGCCAACTAATTCAGTAGCAGTGGGAGGTAACATTTGAGCAAGTGACAGCAGTCTCAGTGCAGATATTAATGTTGTAGATGACAGCTCTTACAAAGCTCTGGGGCATTAGCAGTCTCAGAGGTCGAGAGAATTTATTCATGAGCATATGTAAGTGGTATCCTCTGCATGCTCGGTTTTCTGAGGGCAAGAGGTTTGCAATAAGTCAGAGAAACTCTGCAGAGGAAGGCAGGAGGTACCACAATAACTGGGGTGAACTGAGCCAAGCAAACATTGTTTATTACTATGGTGATCATTTTCTGCCCAGGACTGTGCAGCTTGGGACATATTTATTTCCAAAATTATGGATGATTGTTTTCGTTACCTAGTACAGCTCTGACAAGAATATACCACAAATGGGATGGCCTTAACAAACAGGAATTTATTCTCTTACAGTTCAGAAGGCTAGAAGTCCAAGTTCAAAGTGCCAGGCTCTAGGGGCTGGGTGAAAGCCCCTCGACCTTGGACTTCAGCTCTGCCTCTTGCTCCCAGTCCACTGACACTAGAGACATCTCTTCACTCAGGCAGCTACTGGCTGCTGAGGCTAACAAGCCCAGCGTTGACAAATAAAATGGCACCATCCCGATGTTACCAAACCACACAGCAGGCCATTAATTCAAATCCATTGTAAGTCCCAAGGTTGGCAGAGCATGGTAGGCTGCTGAACCATGACATGGCTATATGCAGGGTCCAAGTGTACCATAGGCTGGAGACCATTCCCAAAGCTGCTTCTTATATATGAGAAGCAGACTACGTACACAAAGCAGCTACTCAGCTGCTCCAATAGATTCCACCATGGAGTTAATTACCAGTCTCACCATGGGGAATAACCACATCCAGCTGCCCAGCCACTCAACCAGGCCCAGTCAAGTTGACACACTGACTTAACTACCACAATGATTTAATAGGATATAGGGCATAAACATGGAAATACACAAATGCTGCCAGAGAAGCAACAGTTCCTAGTGTTTATCCCTCCAGTGCTACACACAACAGAGAAACTGAACCTGGGAGACAGAAGGATGAAGATGACTGTAGAAAATGTTATCAGGCCTAAGTGAAATCTCCCTGTTCTAAACTTCCCTTTGATCTGACTCAGCACTCAACAAGCAACCCATTTTGACATCCCAGGTGCTCTGATACTTGGAAGATGCTGCTCAGAATAATAAACATGAATATTCAGAGGCGGGGCAAGATGGCGGACTAGGCAGAAGGATTGCACAGACCCTCTTCAACAAAGAAAAGGGAAACCAATTAACACAGACACAGAAGATAATC
>NW_006921822.1:5263203-5268357 GCF_000298275.1 Orycteropus afer afer
TAAACCAATATGTTGGTACAGGAAGTGATGGTAGAAAGTGGGTGGTCCCCTTCATAATCATAATAAAAACAAATAGGCATTCTCGCTGTTATGTAAATCTCTTAGTTGGTTGAGAATCTGTTTTCAAGAGACTGACTGCTCCTGTAATGATAATCATATTTGAACCTGTAAAGCAAAGGATCAAACTCTGGACTGTGGTGACTCCAAATCCATACACTATGAAAGACCTTATGGCTGCTACTGGCTAAATTACTGTTATCATACTGGTGCATCTTCCAACTGCAACAAAAATTATAAAATAGATGCAATATTTTTTTCAAAAGTAGATAGGTAAGATGTTGTTCTAGAGTTAAAATACCCCTGAGTTATTGTCTTAGTGCTCTAGTTCTGTTATAACAGAAATACCACAAATGGATGGCTTTAACAAACAGAAATTTATTCTTACACATTAGGAGGCTAGAAGGCTAGAAGTCTGAGTTTAGAGTGCCAACTCTAGGGGAAGACTTTCTCTCTCTGGATTCTGGGTGGAGACCCTCAATCTTGGGCTTCACCTTTGCCTTGGGAGCTCTGGTGGCGTAGTGCCTAAGGCACTTGACTGCTAACCAGAAGGCTGGCAATTCAAACCCACCATCACCTCCTCAGAAGGAAGGTTGGGCAGTCTACTTCCATACTGATACTGCCTCAGAAACCCAAGAAGGGGTCTCTAAGTCAGATCCAACTCAACAGCAGTGAGTTTGGTTTGGTTTTTGGGAGGCAAGCTGGACATTTCTCCTGACTCATGCAGCTGCTGGCTGCTAAGGATGACAAATACAAGATCAGCAGGCAAAATGGCAGACTGTTGGCTCATAGGTTGCAAAGACAACAATATCAAGATTAGCAGGCAACATGAGAGCCACAAGTTCAAGTCCAGGAACTGGAGATGATGACAGGACAAATGCAAGATCCCAAAAAAAAGCAAAATGCTGAGACCTTTCCCAAAGCCTTTCCTTACATACTGAAAGCAGGCCACACCCCAAAGGTGACTCCCCTTCAACTGATTAGCTGTTCACAGCAGATTCCACCAGGGAAGTGATCACACCACATCCAATCTCATCATGAGAAATAATTACATCCGGCTGCCAAGCCATTCAAATTACAGCCCAGCTAAGTTGACACACTACTTTAAACTACCACTACTTTAAGTTCACCCCTTATCAAGTTGGCACCTGTACATATCTCCTTAAACCACACATAATATAGACAATGAAAAAGTCATACTTGCACCTAACATGATACAACTAACATGATTAAAACCGAAAATGCATTAGCTCTGTTTACATTTTATATTTAGAATAAGCATACCTATGAAAGCATGTAAACCAGCTACTTCATGCCTTTATATCCTCCCTTTTTGATAGTCAATTTCTAAACTACCCATCCCAATCAAAGCAGTACCCTAAGAAGACAAATATGTTCCTTTCTCTAAAGAATCTTCCATTCTAGTTGGAACTTTAAGCATCTGTAAGCAAAGTCCAGTCCAGAGCAAGTCATCAAATTACAGCAATTTACACCGGCTCAGTGTCAAATATATTACTCTTCATTTGATTTGGTTCTGCACAGCTTAGCCCTAGCCATCCACAGTAGGTCATGGGAACCATTTGCAAGCTAGTGAGTTCACACATCTCCCTGCAATTCAAACCAGCCAGACCCCCCTCTCATTCCTAGCCCCCCATGGGATAGTTTAATGCCCATAGGCTCAGGAGTCCACACAACTCCCTGCACTTCAGACCAGCCAGCCTTTCCTCTCATCCTTAACCTCAACAGGTGGGCTAGGTCAACAGGTACAAAACTCAGCCCATTTCCTAATTGCTGCATTTCCTTCATTTTTACTCATCAAGTGGACCAGGTGGTCACTACAAGCAAGTAGCATACCAGGCTATCCACTCACTAGCTCCCTTTAACTTCTAGTCCTGGCAGGGATGTTTCTCATGGGCCATGACTTTCCTGCCTTGATGGACCCAAAGCCAAACCACTTGCTCAAAATTCAAAAAGCAAAGCAGCCACCTCTCTCTTTGTCTCTCTCTCTCTCTTTCTCTCTCTCTCTCTCTCTCTCTCCCCAGGTCCTTCCTTCAAATGGAAATCTTCTGTTCTCTCAGAAATTCTGGGTGGGTCCACATGTCTTTTCACGCTCAAATTTCCTGACTCTGAATGTTGGGTGGAGCTCAGGTTTTCTACTGAAGCCCCCAATACTCTATACACAGGGCTACTGCTTGATACAAAAAAAAAAAAAAAAAAAAGCCTGTGTTTCTTCCAGGCTGATTCTAGTTCTCTTTTTAACATATCCAATAAAGTAATGGCTAAAGGTGGACTTACATGTTCTCTGTTATCCATAACCAATATTCATTCCTAACATACAACTAGGTAAGAGAACATTCAATACCCATAGTACATTCATATAAACTCATCACCCAAAACACCTAACCCTTTTCAAAACATTCCAGTTTCATCTTCTCTTCACCTTGACTATCTTCCCATTCTATGCATATGGCCTTGGGCCTCTGGTTGGGTGGAACCAAAAGCCTTGGTCTCCTATTAATCATCTCCTTTAATCAGCCTGGCTATTACTCAAGGTAACTCCAAATGTGACTTTTCTCCCCTTACATGCAGCATAATATCTCTTACATTCCTTTCAGCCATTACAGGTAACAGCAACCAAAGTAACTATCTAAGAATCAAAAGTTTCACTTCCCAGGCCTATTCCTTCTGTCTCTTACAAAGTCCCATGCTTCCATGAGTCTGGAGCATTGCAATGAATCCTATTCCTAGCAGCAAATGCAAAAAAGGCAAGGAGGTGGTGTCTTCTGAGCTCCTCTAACTTCACAAAGAGGAGAGAGAAGGATCAACAGCAACAGCCCAAAGTTGACTGCCACAAGGAAGAGGTCAAACACGCTGTCACCCTCCAACCTTTCCAGTCCCAGTACCAAATCTTATCTCAGACTTCTTGCCTCTAGTCATTACCCAATTCCAAAAGTGCTTCCACATTTTAGATATCTGTTAGAGCAGCACCCCACTCCCAGTTCCAATTTCTGTCTTAGATCTCTAGTGCTCCTATAACAGAAATACCACAAGTGAGTGGCTTTAATAAACAGAAATTTATTCTCTTACACTTTAGGAGGCTAGAAGGCTAAAAGTCCAAGTGCAGAGTGCCACTTCTAGGGGAAGACTTTCTCTCTCTGGATTCTAGGTGGAAGGCCCTCGTCCTTGGGCTTCAGCTCTACCTTCCAAGCTGTTTTAGTTCTCTAGTGCTGCTATAACAGAAATACCACTAGTGGATGGCTTCAACAAACAGGAATTTATTCTCTTACAGTTTAGGAGTCTAGAAGTCCAAATTCAGAATGCCTGCTATAGGGGCTGGGTGAAGGCCCCTCAACCTTGGGCTTTAGCTCTGTCTCTTGTTTCAGGCCCACTGGAGCTGGAGGTGTCTCCTAACTCTAGCAGCTTCTGGCTGTGGAGGCTGATAAACCCAAGATCAGCAAGTAAAATGGCACAATCCCAAGATCAGCAGGTAACACAGCAGGCCACTGGTTCAAGTCCAGGAACAATCCCAAGATCAGCAGCCAACATGGTAGGATGAAGACTCAGCTAAAGACAGGATCTGAATGTGCCAAAAACCTAGAGACCCTTCTCAAAGCATCTCCATGTACACTGGAAGCAGGCCACGCCCCAAAGGCAGCTCCCTTTCCACTGATTAACATTTCACAGCAGATTCCACCATGGAGGTGATTATAATATCACCATGGGAAATAACCATATCCAGCTGTCAAGCCTCTCAAAACCACAACCCAGTCAAGTTGACACACAACTTCACCACATAGGCCCACTGAAGTAAACTGGAAACTTCTCCTGACTCATGCAGCTGCTGACTGCTAAAGCTGACAAATCCAAGATCAGCAGGCAAAATGGCAGATTGTTGGCTTACAGGCTGCAAAGGCAACAATCTCAAGATCAGCAGACAATATGAAAGGCCACTAGTTCAAATCCAGGAACTGGAGATGATGACAGGACAAATGCAGGATCCCAAAGTGGGCAAAACGTTGAGACCTTTCCCAAAGTTTTTCCTTATATACTGAAAGAAGACCACACTCCCAAAGGCAACTCCCCTTCAACCGATTAGCTGCTCATAGCAGATTCCACCATGGGAATGATTTCATCATATCCAGTCTCATCATGGAGAATAATTACATCCAGCTGCAAAACCACTAAAAATCACAGCCCAGGCAAAGATAGGTAGGTAAGATGTTGTGTTAGAGTTAAAAACAATATATCCCTGAGTTATTCAACTACCATAAAAAAAAAAAAAACCTCACAGCCATTGAGTTGGATCCAACTCATAGCGACCCCTCCTTGGGTTTCCGAAATGGTATCACTATGGAAGTAGATAGACCAATATTCCTTCCAAGGAGTGGCTGTTGGTTTTGAACCACTAGCCTTCTGGTTAGCCGTCAAATGCCTTAGGCACTATGCTACCAGAGCTCCTTTAACTACCATAGTTATTAAAATTTCTCTAATAAAAAATTAAATCAATCCAAGGCATAGCAATAGCAATAGGTCTCTATTCACCTGGAACAAGGAGGAAGAAGGAAAGACAAGAACAAGAGGAGGATAAAGAATGTGTGGCTAATTGCTTCCATGAACAACTGCCTCCTTTTCCATGAGACCAGAAGAAATGTAAGGTGCCTGGCCACCATTACCGAACACTTTGATCAAAGACTCCATTGAGGAATCCTGATCAAAAAAGGAGAAATACAGAACAGACTTTCAAACTCTTGTAGAGTCATGAAGTTTGGATAAGCCACTGAAACTATTGCCCTGAAAAAATATTTAAACCTTAAACCAAAAATATCCCCTGAAATCTTATTAAAACTAAATAATAGTTTAGCTTAACTGGTAGAAAATATCTGTCTTGACCATTATGCTCTTTTAAGAATTATCTATATGGGGTCAAACTGACATTAACAACTCAAAAAATTAGATAGGAACCTTAGGAGGAAGTGGATTTATGTTAATGGGGGAGGAAAAACTAAGAAAAAAGGGTAAGAATGTTACACAACTCAAAGAATGTAATCAATGTCACTAAATGGTACATGTAGAAACTATTGAATTGGTATATATGTT
>NW_006921822.1:5268677-5270808 GCF_000298275.1 Orycteropus afer afer
ATATATAGGAGCTCTGGTAGCATAGAACCAACAAAAACAACACTAGACTTGAGCTCATGAGAGCAAATCTGTGCCTTGTTTGTCTTTCCATCCATAGAGTCAGTAGATTCAACAGCATTGACTTGGAGCCAGGTGATTTGGGTTCAAATTCCAACTCTACCACTGACTAGCGTTCACCTTTCTATAGTGGCGGTGTAGGAAAGGTGTTTGGCTGTTAACCAGAAAGTCACTAGTTCAAATCCACCAGCTGCTCCATGGGAGAAAGATGAGGGAATCCACTTCCATGAAGATTTATAGCCTTGGGGTTCTCTATGAGTCAGAATTGACTTGATGGCAGTGAGGATTTTGGTAGTCTATTAAGTGTGCAATAGCATTTTAAAAAGTTTTGAAATATTGTGAGAATTACCAAAACATAACATAGAGACATGAAGTAAGCACATGATGTGGACAGACCTGCTCAACACAGGGTTGCCACAAAATTTAAGCTTTGTCAAAAACACAGTATCTGCTAAATACAATAAAATGAAGTATGCCCATACATCAACAGAGGAAGCAATTCTTTGGCTATGAACTTGGAGAACACAAGTCACACTAGCATTTAGAAGAAAATTGTTTTAAAGGAGAAATAGCCTCTGGTATAAAAGTCCCTTTTTTATAGGAGTTCTGGAACATCTTGGCTAATCACGAGTTTTATGATGAAGAAACACAGATGTTTCCTGCCTTCCTGATCTAGCAACCATAGCCTGATTCAGTCTTTGTTTCAGCTAACAGAAGTTAAAAAGAATTATCACCAGTTGTCATTGTATTTTTTCAAACTCATGCAATAAATTCTATTCATTCTTTCTCTTCCCTTCCTTTCCCTTCCCTCTCTCATTTCCCCCCATCCCTGTACCCTAAGACTACCATGATTGCCAGAATGAAAAAGTGTGGAAAGAATCTACTCCCTCCTAGTTATCAGGAATTGATAATTCTTTATAATTCTAGAATCAAAAAGAGGAAAAATACCCTAATATTATCTATGTGGACCCCAATTGCCCATACCTCAAACCTTTGGTCCAATTTATGCAGCAGAAATACTATACAGACATTTTAGATGAAGAGTGGTTTTGAAATGTCAATTTATTTTTGGAAGTGAAATATATACACCTAAGATGCTTTCCCCTATGGTTATCAAGTTCTAAAGATTTACTTGTCTTGATTGGAGAGTGCAACAATAATGAGAAAAATAAAGGGGGTTCTTAAATGAAAAACCTATACCATTAAATGTTGCATGGATAAAATCTGGCAATGTGTAATGTCCTGTACTATCAATCCTGTAATATCCTGTTTCTTCTTTTATATTCAATGAAGCCAACATTTCTTCACATAAAGTACAGGCATCCATATTTGGACAGTTTCTATGCTATAACTTGCCTCAGGATCTTTTACCAAGACTGTGATTTTTATACCCACCAGCCACTCCTCGGAAGGAAGATGGGGCAATCTACTTCCGTAGTGATACTCCGTTGGAAAACCAAGGAGGGGTTGCTATGAGTTGGGTCCCACTCGAGGCACATAACAACAACAACAACAACTAGTTCATATGTATGTATTCATTACCTAATTCTTCTTGCAAGTAGCAATCATTTCTAAAATTTCAAAATCTTATTATAAATGTAATATACATACATGTTGTTTTTGTTATGTGCCGTCGAGTTGGCCCAACTCATAGCGGCCCCTCCTTGGGTTTCCGAGGCAGTATCACTACAGAAGTAGATTGCCCCATCTTCCTTCTGAGGAGTGGCTAGGGGGTTTGAACCACCAGCCTTCTGGTTAGCAGTCAAATGCCTTAGGCACTATGGTACCAGAGCTCCTATATACCGTCGAGTCGTTTCCAACTCATAGCGACCCCATGCACAGCAGAACGAAACACTGCCTGATCCCACGCCAGCCCCACAATCCATGCTATACTTGAGCCCATCATCACAGCCACCGTGTCAATCCATCTCGTTGAAGGCCTCCCCCTTTTTCGTGGGCCCTCCACTCTACCAAGCATGACAACCTTCTCCAGGGAATGGTCCCTTCTTACAACATGACCAAAATAGGTGAGACAAAGTCTGGCCATTCTTGCTTCCAAGGAGCATTCTGGCTG
>NW_006921822.1:5272303-5272837 GCF_000298275.1 Orycteropus afer afer
ATCTATTCTTTAGATGATCTCTAAATTCAGGAGGGATATATTCAAGATCATACTTTGGCTCTCTTGGACTTGTTTTAATTGTCTTTAACTTCAACAACAACATAAGTATATACATACATAGCAAGTAAAAATCATTTTTCCATTTGTCTATTAATGTTATCTTCAAAGTTTTATCAATTATTTCCACTGTAATTGCTTTTATTGTTAACAGCCTTGATCTCAGAATTCAAAAGAACTTTTTATTTATTGGAAAAGGTTATGTTTTGTTTTGCTGTATATTTTCCCACTTGAAAAACAATAAGTTGCCCCATTTCCATTCTCTTACACTCCCAGTAGCCCAATACTCTACTTTTAAAATATATTTTGTAATGAGATGTTCATTTAAAAAGACATGTGTTAAGTACTTGTGTATATTTATGTTTTTAAATAACATAAATGAATTTTATTCATGGTCTCACTCTGTTACATAAATTTTTCACTGAACTTGTTTTTTAAGAACTATCCACATTGTTGCATATGTACACACACACACAC
>NW_006921822.1:5274937-5276045 GCF_000298275.1 Orycteropus afer afer
TCTTTGCTTTTCAGCACTTGAAAGAGGTCTTTTGAAACAGATTTGCCCAGTGCTATATGTCATCTGATATCGATGGCTGCTTCCATTGGTGTTGAAGGTAGGACCAAGTAATACAAAGTCTTTGACAACTTCAACCTTTTCTCCATTTATCGTGATGCTGCTTATTGGTCCAGTTGTGAGGATTTTTGTTTTCTTTATATTGAAGTGTAATCCATACTGCAGACTGTAGTTTTCAGCCTTCATCAGTAAGTGCTTCAAGTCATCCTCACTTTCAGCAAAGAAAGTTGTGTCATCAGAGTATTGCAGGTTGTTAATAATTCTTCTTCCAATCTTGATGCCACGTTCTTCTTCATATAGTCCTCCTTCTTGGATTATTGGCTCAGCATATAGATTGAATAAGTATGGTGAAATGATACAATCATGACACACTCCCTTCTTGATTATAAACTACAGAGTATACCCTTGTTCTATTCCAATGAAAGCCTCCTTGTCTATGTACTGGTCCCTCGTGAGTACAATTAAGTGTTCTGGAATTCCCATTCTTCTCAATGTTATCCATCATTTGTTATGATCCACACAATCAAATACTTGTGCATACTCAAAACACACAGAAACAAATAATCCAAGAATCTGGACTATATGAAGAAGAACATGGCATCAGGATTAGAGGAAGAATCATTAACCTATGATACACAGATGACACAACTTTGCTTCCTGAAACTGAGGATGATTTGACGCACTTACTCATGAAGACGGAAGTGGAGGAAAGAAAAGCCAGGTGATGACTGACCAAGAAGCACCAGAGATCCCGATAAGGGGAGGTACACAGGACCTCTGCCCCAGAGACAGAGAAGCGGGAGAAAGAAAAGCAAGGCAATGACTGACCAAGCAGCGGCAAGGATCCAGGTAAGGGGAGGGAAACAGGACTCAACCCAAGAGGCAAGGAAGTGGGGGGAAGAAAAGCCAGAGGATGGTAGATGGAGTAGCAGGATCCAGGCAGGTGAGGGTGGAGAGGTTTTGAACAGCTAAGGGAGACAAACTTGCCTGTCAATTTGTCGTACTCTGGTGGCTTGCATGTTGCTGTGAGGCTTGAGGTTGTGCCACCTGT
>NW_006921822.1:5277625-5280350 GCF_000298275.1 Orycteropus afer afer
ATCACTGGTGACTGGAATGCAAAAGTTGGATACAAAGAAGAATCACTGGTAGTTGGAAAATTTGGCCTTGGTGACAGAAATAACATGGGAGATTGCATTATAAAATTTTGCAAGATCAATGACTTATTCATTGCAAATACCTCTTTTCAACAACACAAATGGTGGCTATACACAGGGACTTTGCCAGATGGAGTACACAGGAATCAGATTGACTATACCTGTGGCAAGAAGTGATGGAAAAGCTCAATATCTTCAGCCAAAACAAAACCAGGAGCTGACTGTGGTACAGACCATCAACTGCTCATATGCAAGTTCAACTTGAAGTTTAATACAATTAAAACAAGTCCACAAGAGCCAAAATATGACCTGGAATACATCCCTCCTGAATTTAGACACCATATAAAGAATAAATTTAATGCATTGAACATCAATGACCAGAAACCAGAAGAATTGTGGGATGACATCAAGAACATCATCCAGGAAGAACACAAGAGGTCATTAAAAAGATGAGAAAAGAAGAAAAGACCAAAATGGATGAGAGAAGACACTGTGAAACTTGCCCTTGAACAGAGAGTAGCTAAAGCCAATGAAAGAAATGACAAGATAAGAGAGCTGAACAGATTTCAAAGAGCAGCTTGAGCAGACAAAGCCAATTACTAGAATGAAATGTGCAGACCTGGAATTAGAAAACCAAAAAGGAAGAAAATGCTCAGCATTTCTCAAGCTGAAAGAGGAAATAAATTAAGACTCAAATTGCAATATTGAAAGATTCTATGGGTAAAATGATGAATAATGCAGGAACCATCAGAAGAAGATGGAAGGAATACACAGAGTCACTGTAACAAAAAGACCTGGTCCATGTTCTTCCATCTCAGGAGGTGGCATATGATCAAGAACCAATGGTATTGAAGGAAGAAATGAAACCTGCACTGAAGGAACTGGCGAAAAACAATTCTCCAGGAATTGACGGAATACCCATTGAAATGTTTTAACAAACTGATGCCCTGCTAGAGGCACTCACTCAATTATGCCAAGAGATTTGGAAGACAGCTACTGACTGGAAGAGATACATATTTGTACCCATTCCAAAGAACAGTGATCCCACAAAATGTGGAAATTATCAAACAATATCATTAACATCACACGCAAGTAAAATCTTACTGAAGATAATTCAAAAACAGTTGCAGCAGTATATTGACAGAGAACTTCCAGAGGTGCAAGCTGGATTCAGAATAGGATGTGGAACAAGGGATACCATTGCTGATGTCATATGGATCTTGGCTCAAAGCAAAGAATACCAGAAAGATGTTTACTTGTGTTTTATTGACTATGTAAAGGCATTTGCTTGTGTGGATCATAACAAATTGTGGATAACATTGACAAGAATGGGAATTCCAAAACAGTTAATTATACTCATCAGGAAATTGTACATAGACCAGGAAGCTGTCATTCAAACAGAACAAAGGGACACTGCATGTTTTAAAATCAAGAAGGGAGTGTGTCAGGGTTCTATCCTTTCACCATACTTATTCAATCTATATACTGAGCAAATAATGCATGAACCTGGACTATATGAAGAATGTGGCATCAAGATTGGTGAAAGAATCATTAACAACCTGTGATACTCTGATGACACAACTTTGCTCACTGAAAGTTAGGATGACTTGAAGCACTTACTGATGAAGACTGAAAAATACAGTCTGTAGTATGGATTACATCTCAATATAAAGAAAACAAAATTCCTTATAACTGGACCTATAAGCAACATCATGATAAATGGAGAAAGGACCAAAATTGTCAAGGACTTCACATTGCTTGGTTCGACAATCAATGCCAATGGAAAAAGCAGTGGGGATATCAGACAATGTATAGTACTGGGCAAGTCGGCTGCAAAGGACCTCTTTCAAGTGCTGAGGAGCAAAGATGTCTCCTTGAGGACCAAGGTGCACCTGCCACCACGTCATGATTTCAATCACCTCGTATGCATATGAGAACTGGGCAATGAATAAGGAAGACTGAAGAAGAATTGATGTTTTTGAGTTGTGGTGCTGTATAAGAATGCTGAAAGTACCATGGAGTGCTAAAAGAACTAACAAATATGTCCTGGAGGATGTGCAGCTGGAATGCTCCTTGGAAGCTAGAACGGCCCAACTTCGTCTCACCTACTTTGGTCATGTTGTCAGAAGGGACCATCTCCTGGAGAAGGATGTCATGCTTGGTTAATGAGATGATTGACATGGTGGCAGCAGCAATGGGCTCAAGTATAGCAAGGGTTACACAACTGGCATGGTACCGGGCAGTGTTTCATTCTGAGGTGCATTGGGTCACATATGCAAGTTCAAGGGCATAAATTTGAATAATAGTCATATTAACTGGTCTTCTTTGTAGGTGTATGGATATTATCCTAACACTGACAGCATTGTACTTCAGGCCAGATCTTTTCAAGTTCTTCTTTGTTTCCAACTTTTGCATTCCAGTCACCAGTGATAATTCACACATCCTGATTGCACATGCAGTCAATTTCAGACTGAAGAAGTTGATAAAAATCTTCAATTTCCTCATCTTTGGCTTTGGTGGTTGGTGCATAAATTTGAATAATAGTTGTATTAACTGGTCTGCCTTGTAGATGTATGGATATTATCCTATCACTGACAGCATTGTACTTCAGGACAGATCTTGAAACATCCTTTGTGATGATGAATGCCACGCCATTCCTCTTCAAATT
>NW_006921822.1:5283421-5284715 GCF_000298275.1 Orycteropus afer afer
ATGAAGAAAAACATGGCATCAGGATTAGTGGAAGAATCATTAACAACCTGTGATACGCTGATGACACAACTTTGCTTGCTGAAAGTGAGGATGATTTGAGGCACTTAATGATGATGATTGAAGAATACAGTCTGCAGTATGGATTACATCTCAATATAAAGAAAACAAAAATCCTTACAACTTGACCAATAAGCAGCATCACAATAAATGGAGAAAAGATTGAGGTTGTCAAAGAATTCACATTGCTTCGTTCTACAATCAACACCAGTGGAAGCAGCAGTCAGGACATTAGATGACACATAGCACTGGGCAAGTCAGCTGTGAAGGAACTCTTTCAAGTGCTGAGGAGCAATGATGTCTCCTTGAGGACTAAGGTGCACCTGACATAAGCCATGATATTTTCAATCACCTTGTATGCATGTGAGAGCTGGACAATGAAGAAGGAAGACCAAAGAAGAGTTTATGCTTTTGAGTTGTGGTCCTGGCAAAGAATGCTGAAAGTACCATGGACTGCTAAAAGAACGAACAGATCTGTCCTGGAGGAAATGCAGCCGAGATGCTCCTTGGAAGCGAGAATGGCCAGACTTCATCTCACCTATTTTGGTCACATTGTCAGAAGGGACCATTCCCTGGAGAAGGATGTCATGCTTGGTGAGGTGGAGGGTCGACATAAGAGGGGAAGGCCTTCAACAAGATGGATTGACACGGTGGCTGCAACAATGGGCTCAAGCATAGCAAGGATCATGGAGCTGGCGCAGGATCGGGCAGTGTTTTGTTCTGCTGTGCATGGGGTCGCTATGAGTCAGAAATGACTCAACAGCACCTAACAACAATAACATAAATCAAAAATCCTCACAACAGCTTCACGGTGGATAGAGAAACATTAAAGTTATTAAGGATTTCATATCACTTGGTTCTACATCAACATTAATGGAAGCAGCAGTTGAGACATCAGACAACATATTGCATTGGGCAAATCTGCTGCAAAAGACCTCTTTCAAGTGCTGAATAGCAAAGATGTCTCCTTGAAGACTAAAGTACACCTAACCCAAGCCATGGTATTTTCAATCATCTCTTATGCATGTGAGACCTGGACAATGAATAAGGAAGACCAAAGAAGAATTGATGCTTTTGAGTTGTGGTGTTGGAGAAGAATTCTAAGAGTACCATAGTCTGCTAAAACAGATCTGTTCTGGAAAAAGAGCAAACAGAATGCTCCTTGGAAGCGAGAATGGCCAGACTTCATCTCACCTATTTTGGTCATGTTGTCAGAAGGAACCATTCCCTGGATAAG
>NW_006921822.1:5284815-5294464 GCF_000298275.1 Orycteropus afer afer
GCCATTCCTCTTCAAATTATCATTCCTGGCATAGTAGATCATATGGTTGTCTGATTCAAAATGGCCAGAACCAGTCCACTTCAATTCACTAATGCCTAGGATATCAATCTTTATGCATTCCATTCATTTTTGACAACTTCCAATTTTCTAGATTCATACTTTGTACATTCCATGTTCTGGTTATTAATGGATGTTTGTAGCTATTTCTCCTCAGTTTGAGTCATGCCACATCAGCAAATGGAGGTCCTGAAAGCTTTACTTTATCCATATCATTATGGTTAATTCTACTTTGATGAGGCAGCTCTTTCCTAGTCATATTTTAAGTGCCTTCCGACCTGAGGAGTTCATTTTCCAGCAGTATATTGGACAATGTTTCAGGGCTATTCATAAAGTTGTCCAGTAATGTATCAGATAGTGTATCTCAGGTATTCATAAGGTTTCAATTGGCCAATTCTTTGAGAAGTGGATGGCTTCTTCCTTCTTTCAAATCTGTTGCAGTCTGGAAGCTCCACTGAAACCTGTCCACCATGGGCATCCCTGCTGGCATTTGAAACACTGATGATATAGCCTGCAGCCTCACAGCAACACTCAAGCCACCAGAGTACAACAAACTGACAGACAAGTTCATCTCCCTTAGCTGTTACAAACCTCTCCGCCCACTTACTGCCCTCTACCTGTTCCAGCAATCAGCCCTGGCTTCCTGCTTCCTTACTTGGGCGGGGGCTCTCCTGTCCCTTACCTGGATCTAGCTGTCAGCCTTGGCTTCTTCTCACTTCCTACCTTGTGTGGGGCCTCTCCCTCCCCCAAAATCTAACAGCTACATAATATTTTTTAAGAATTTTTTTAGTATTTTATTCATTTATTCTTCATCCATTCTTTAAAATGGACATATATGTTACTTCCAATTCCATGAAATCACAGACAATGCTGTGATAAACATCCTCCTATATGACCCTGCAAAAAGGGCAGGGCAGCCCCATCTTATGGCCTCCTCTAACCACACAAGAGGAAGACAGAATCACCATCAACAGCCCAAAGCCTATTACTACAAGGCCAGACAGGCTTCCTCCCTCCAGCCCTTTCACCAACCATTCCTCCCAAAGCACCCACCACCTCTTTCCTGGGCTCAATAATTCACTACAGTGGCCACAGAGAACTCAGATTACAGGGTTTATCAGGGAAACACCAGGCTACAATTCAAGTTTAGGAAAAATGCTCAGTCTCTTTCCCAGCCCACAGTCTCTCTCCTAACAGTCTCTCACAGTCTCTCTCCCAATAGTGCGTGTCCCTTGGTGTCTAGTGCACTCAGCAATGCGTGTCTCTTGTGTCTCTTTCCCAGCAGCATGTGTCTCTTTTAGGAGCGTGTATCTCTTTCAGCAGCACATCTCCCTCAACCAGCAGTCAGAGAGACTTCTTCTGCCTCTAGGAGGCCTCCTTTTGAGCCTGGCAGAGTGGCCAAACTAACCAATCATAACATTAGAATTCTAAGCACCTGAGAGAGAGCAGGAACCTCCCAGAACATTGCTTTGTGTTGCACCCAACAGAAATACCCCAGATGGATAACTTTTATAATCAGGAGCTTCTCAGTTGCTCACAGCAAATTCCACCACAGAGTTTACAAAGACTTATGGCTAGAAAAGCCACACTAAGTAATTTACTACACCGCAGACCCTTATAAGTCAGTGTAGGAATTTCTCTTGGATATATGACCAAGAGCAGGAATGCTGGGTTACAGGATCTATGAATATTTAATCTCATTAAGAACAGCCAGAGTGCACTCTAGAAAGGCTGTACCTATCACTTTACATTCCCACCAAACGTACAAGAAGGTTTCTGTTTCTCCATTACCTCAATAACATTTAGTGTTATCCAACTTTCTACATTTTGCAAACCTGATGACTATAAAAAGATATCTCGTTGCTATTTTAATTTGCATTTCCCTGATCACTAGTGAGTTTGAATAGCTCCTCATTTACTTGCTGCATAGCTCACTAAAGAAAAAAACCCAAATGACTATTCAAATCCTTTTTCTTTTCTTCATTTTGCTGATTTTCTGTTCAAAGGACATCATGACCTAATTCTTGTGGCCTGTTTTTGTTGTTGTTGTCGTTAGGTGCCATCAAGTCAGTTCCAGCTTACAGCAACCCTACATACAACAGAAAGAAACACTGCCCACTTGCAACATTCTCATAATCCTTACTATACTTGAGCCCATCATTGCAGCCATTATATCAATCCATCTTGTTGAGAGTCTGTCCCCTTCTTTGCTGACCTTCCACTTTACCAAGCACGACATCCTTCTTCAGGGAATGGTCCCTTTTGACAACATGACCAAAATAGGTGAGATGAAATCCGGCCATTCTCACTTCCAAGAAGCATTCTGATGGCACTTCTTCCAGGATGGATTTGTTCATTCTTCTCACAGTCCATGGCATTTTCAGCATTCTTCACCAACACCACAATTCAAAAGCATCAACTCTTCTTCAGTCTTCCTTATTCATTGTCTAGCTTTCACATGTGTATGAGGCCATTGAATATACCATGGGTTGGGTTAGGAACACCTTAGTCCCCATAGTGACATCTTATATCCATCTGATATTCCTCATTCCATGTCCTCTTCTGGTTCCAGTTTGAATTTCTGGAAGTTCCCTGCCCATATATTGATGCAACCATTTTTGAATTATCTTCAGCAAAATTTTACTTGCATGTGATATTGATATTTTTTGATAATTTCCATATTCTGTGGGATCACCTTTCATTGGAATGGGTACAAATATGGATCTCCTCCAGTCAGTTGGCCACGTAGCTCTCTTCCAAATTACTTGGCACAGATGAGTACGTGCCTCCAGCATGGCATCCATTTGTTGAAACATCTCAACTGGTATTCCGCCAATTTCTGGAGCCTTGTTTTTTATCAATTCCTTTACTGCAGCTTCAACTTCTTTCTTAAATATCTTTGATTTGTGATCATATGCCAACTCCTGAAATAGTTGAACATGGCCCAATTATTTTTGATACAGTGACTCTGTATTCCTTCCATCTTCTTTTGAGCCTTCCTGTACATTCAATATTTTGCCCACACAATCCTTAAATATTGAAACTTGAGGCTTGAATTTTTCTTCAGGTCTTTTAGCTTGTGAAATGCTGAGCATGTTCTTCCCCTTTTGGTTTTCTAACTCTAGGTCTTTTCACATTTCATTATAATTGACTTTGTCTTCTTAAGCTGCTCTTGCAAGTCTTCCATTCAGCTCTTTTATCTTGTCATTTCTTCCATTTGCTTTAGCTACTCTCCATTTAAGAGCAAGTTTCAGTCTTTTCTGACATCTATTTTGGTCTTTTCTTCCTTTTCTATCTTTTGAATGACCTTTTGCTTTCTTCACATATGCTGTTCTTGATACCATCCCACAAATTGTCTGGTTTTCAGTCAATGGATCAAATCTTTTCTTCAGATGGTCTCTAAATTCAGGTGGGATGTAATCAAGGTCCTATTTTGAACTTGCATATGAGCAATTATGGTCTGTTCCACAGTCAGCTCCTGGCCTTGTTTTGGCTCAAGGTATTGAGCTTCTCCATAGCTTCCTCCCACAGATGTAGTTGATCTGATTCTTTTGCATTTCATCTGATGAAGTCCATATGAAAAGCACTGTGTATGCTGAAAAAAACTATTTGCAATGAATGAGTCATTGGTCTTACAAAATTCTATTATCCAATCTCTGGTGTCATTTCTATCACAAAGACCATATTTTCCAACTACTGATGATTCTTTTTTTTCCAACTTTCACATTCAAATTACCAATAATCATCAATACATCTTGATGCATGTTTGGTCAATTTCAGATTGCTGAAGTTGGTAAAAATATTCAATTTTCAAAATATTCATCTTTGGCTTTAATCATTGGTGCATAATTTGAATAATAGTAGTATTAACTGGTCTTTGTAGGTGTATGGATATTATCCTATCATTGACAGCATCGTACTTCAGGATAGATCTTGAAACATTTTTTGTGACAATGAACTCAATGCCAGTCTTCTTCAATTTGTCATTCCCAGCAGAGTAGGCCATATGACTGTCTGATTCAAAATGGCCAATACTAGTCCATTTCAGCTTACTAATGCCTAGGATATGGATCTTTATGTGTTACATTTCAATTTTGACAACTTCCAATATTCCTAGATCAAACTTCCTACATTCCACATCCTCGTTATTAATGGATGTTTGTAGCTGTTTCTTCCCATTTTGAGTCATGCCGCATTAGCTAATAAACGTCCGAAAAGCTTTACTCCATCCATGTCATTAAGGTCAACTCTACTTTGAGAAGAAAGCTGTTTCTCAGTTTTATTTTTAATGCCTTTCTGACCTGAGGGGTTCATCTTCCAGCATTATATCAGACAATGTTTCAGGGTTATTCATAAAGTTTTCTAGTAATATATCAGTATTTCACTGTTATTCATAAGGTTTTCACTGGATAATTCTTTGAGTAGTGGATGACCCCTTCCTTCTCCTGAGTCTTAGTCTGGAAGCTCCACTGAAACCTGCCCACCATGAGTGACCTTGCTAGTATTTGAAATACTGGTGGCATAGCCTTCAGACTCATAGCAACATGCAAGCCGCTGCAGTATAAGAAACTGAGAGACAAGTGGTGATATGGCCTGTAGTAAGACCTTATTAATGTGAAGGCCAAGTTTAATGTTTAGATATTAACTCCTTGATAGTTGTGAACATTGCAAATATCTTTACCCAATTTGCTGTCTATGATCTTTGTTTATAATGTCCTTCATGGAACAGTTAATCAGGATATTCCATCAACTCTACATTTTGTGTTTTCAGGCACTTGTTTTAAATGAAAATCACAAAGATATTGTCCTATGTTTACAACTATTAGCTGTGTGGTATTACTTCACACTTATGCCTTTAATCCTTGTAGGGTTTACCTTTCTATGGTATAAAATAAATATTCAGTTCAATTTTTCTCTATATAGTGAACTACTTCCCCCAAATTCATGTAGAAACATTCTATAATTTTCACCATTAATTGAGAAGTTACTTTTATTGTATATCAAGTGCTCATATATAACATTTCTGCACTCTATTCTCTCTTTTATACTTTTTTCTCTATTTTGTCCCATCATATTCTTTGTCTTTCACTGTGAAAATAAACAAAGATTTTAAATGTTCCTATTATCTGCTCAAAAGAACCCTGGGAGGCACAGTGGTTAAATATTTGGCTGCTAATTGAAAGGCTGGTGGTACGAACCCACCTAGCAGCTCCATGAGAAAAAGATCTGATAATCTGCTCTCATAAAGACTGAAGTCAATAAAGTCATGAAAACTTCTTAGCCAAAACCAAAACCCTGAGGGAATGAGTTGTTGGTACTGGGGGCTCAGGACCATAGTCTCAGGGACATCAAGGTCAATTGGCACAATATGGTGCACAAAGAAAATGTTCTACACTCTACTTTGGTGGGTAGCAACTGGAGTCACAAAAGTTTGTGAGTGGCCATCTATGGATCTCTTCCCATCTGAAGCAAGGAAGGGTGAAGAAAATCAAAGATGCATGGAAACAATTAGTCCAAAGGACTTATGGACCACACGAACCTCAGCCTCCATTACCCTGAGACCAGAACTAGATGGTGCCTGGTTACCACTACCCACCACTCTGAGCACGATCACATCAGAAGTTCTTGGATAAAATGGGAGGAAAATGTGGAACAAAACTCAAAATTATTTTTTTAAAAAGACCAGCCTACTTGTCAGAGAGTTGTTGTTCGGTACTGTTGAGTCAGTTCTGACCTACAGTGTTTCTATGTACAACAGAATGAAACACTGACCGGTCCTGCACCATCCTCATAATTGTTGCTATGTTGGAGCCCACTGTTGCAGCCACTATGTCAATCCATCTCATTGACGATCTTCCTCTTTTATGCTGCCCTCCACCTAACCAAGCATTAGGTCCTTCTCTAGGCACTGGTTCCTCTTGATAATTTGTCCAAAGTACAAGAGACAAAGTCTCACCATCCTTGCTTCTAAGGACAATTCTGGTTGAACTTCTTCTAAAACAGATTTGTTTGTTCTTTTGACACTCAAGGGTACATTCTACATTCTTCACCAACACCATAATTCAAATGCATCAATTCTTTAATCAGACTGGTGGAATTCCCAAGACTATGGCCCTTAGTCATACTTCAGGCCTGGAAATGAACTCATCCCTGTGGCTCAACTTTCAGCCAAACAATAGACAGGTCTATAAGGTGACCAACAACACTAGGGAGGTATGCATGCTTCAGAACAATCAACCATTAGAGATCAAAAAGGCAGCATTTGCCCAAGGACAAAGTTCACAAGGCAGGGTGGGTTAGGAAAGGAGGAGGAATGGAAATGGAAAGCTCAGGGAGGAAGTGGGATGAGTGATGTTACAATATGGGTTTTCTCAGGCCATGATATTTTCAATAGCTGTAAAAGGAATAAGGAAGACTGCAGAAGAACTGATGCTTTTGAATTGTGGTGTTGGCAAAGAATACTGAAAATACCATGGACTGCCAGAAGAGTGAATAAATCTATCTTGGAAGAAGTGCAGCTGGAATGCTCCTTGGAAACAAAAATGGTCAGACTTTGCCTCATCTACTTTGGTCATGTTGTCAGAAGGGAGAAATGTATCATGCTTGGTAAAGGGGAGGGTCAGAGAGAAGGGAAAAGACTCTCAACCAGATGGATTGATACAGTGGCTACAGCAATGTCCTTAAGCATGGCAAGGATTGTGAGGAAGGTGCAGGGCAGGGCAGTGTTTCATTCTGCTGTAAATAGGGTTACTATGAGTTGTAATTGATTTGATGGCACCTAACAATCACAACAAGAATCAATGACATGGAACAGAATGTGTATGAATTATTGAATAGAAAACTAATTTGCTCTGTAAACCTTCAAATAAATCATCACAAAAAATGTGAAAAAAAAAAAAGAAAAAGAAAGAAAAAGACTACCTCCAAGAAAACCCTACTGCAGTTCAACTCTGTCATATGAGGTCACGATGAGTCAAAAATCACCTGATAGCACCTAAGAACAACAATTATCTGCTTATGTTTTCCAAAGTTAATTTAACTATTTATGGATCTGTATTTTCACAAATATGTTTCTGATATACTTAAGTTCCTCAAATAAACTTGTAATTTCATTTCAATTGCACTGGACTGAGATATTATCCTAGAGAAAATTAAAATCTCTATAATGTAGCTGTCCCATCCAAGAATCTCTCTCCATTTATGCCAATATTCCTTTATTGAATTTAATGACTGAATTTTTTTCTCTGAAAGGGCCTTGTGCATTTTTGTCACAGAAATTCCTTAATATAAATTTTTCTTGGTACCAAAAAACAAAATCCACTACCATCAAGTCAATTCCAACTCCTAACAACCCTATAGGATGGAGTAGAACAGCCTCATAGGGTTTCCAAGGCTGTAAATCTTACAGAAGCAGACTGCCGCACCTTTCCCTTGTGAAGCAGCAGCTGGGTTTGAACCACTGAAGTATTTGGAGCTGAGTGCTTTAACCATTGCACCACCAGAGTCCCCCTTCCTTGCTCCAGGGAATAGAAAACCTCCTAAAGGTTTTGTAAAGAGGGTAAACTTTGGGAGGCCATGTATACCTGAGAATATCATTATTTCACTCTCAAGTGATAGAGTTGTTGCTTATAAAATTATGGTCTCAATCTTCTTTTTATTTACCACTTTGAAATATCTTCTTATCTCTAGTAAAGTCCTGGTGTAATTCTGATTCTTGATTCTTAGAAGGTGGTCTTTATCTCTTATGAATTTTTTTTTACCCTTGATGTTCTTAAATTTCACTATACTGTATCTAGGTAATTTTACAAAAAAGCATATTCAATCTGAGATCTTTCCATCTTTCTTTAAATATGGAGAAATATTGGTATTGCCTCCCCAAATATTTTGTCTTCTTAGTTTACTTTTTATTATCCTTCTACTTCTCCAAAAACAAATAAACAAAAACATTCTTACTAATCATCTTAAGTTTTTTCTTTCCTATCTTTGCTGGCTTGGAAGCTACTTTTCATTTGGAGTGGCTCTAAATGAAGATTGGGGCCTGAGGTAGGCAAGCTCAGGCTTGGAGGCTGCTTTTTGCTTGGGGGCAGCTCTATTTTAAGGCTGTTGTCTGAGGTAGGCAGGTGCAGAGGGGTTAGTAACAACTAAGGAAGATGAACTTGTCTGTCAGTTTGTCATCCTGGGATGGCTTATGTGTTGCTATGAGGCTGGAGGCTATGCTACCATGTTGCAAAATGTCAGCAGGGTTACTCATTGTGGGCAGGTTTCAGCAGAGCTTCCGGGCTAAGACAGACTTGGAAGAAGGAAGAGGCCATCCACTTCTCAAACAATTGGCCAGTGAAAACCTTATGAATAGCAGTGAAACACTGTCTGCTATATTACTGGAAAACTTTATGAATAGCCCTAAAACATTGTCTAATATAGTGCCAGAAGATGAGCCCATCAGGTTGGAAGGCACTCAAATTTTGACTGAGAAAGAGCTGCCTCCTCAGAGTAGAGATGACCTTAATGATATGGATAGAGTAAACTTTTGGGACCTCCATTGGCTGATGTGGCATGACTCAAAATGAGTAGAAACAGATGCAAATATCCATTAAAAATTAGAACATGGAATGTACAAAGTATGAATCTAGGAAAATTGGAAGTTGTCAAAAATGAAATGAAAGGCGTAAAGATCAATATCCTTGGCTTTAGTGAGCTGAAATGGACTGGTTTTGGCCATTTTGAATCAGACAACCGTATGATCTACTATGCTGGGAATGAAAAATTGAAGAGGAATGGTGTGGCATTCATTGTCAAAAAGAATGATTCAAGATCTGTCCTGAAGTACAATGCTGTCGGTGACAGGGTAATAACCATATGCCTCCAAGGAAGACCAGTTAATACTATTATTCAAATTTATGCACCAACCACCAAAGCCAAAGATGAGTAAATTGAAGATTTCTCCCAACTTCTGCAGTCTGAAATTGACTGAACATGCAATCTAGATATGTTGATTGTCACTGGTGACTAGAATGCAAAAGCTGAAAACAAAGAAGAATTACTGGTAGTTGGAAAATATGGCCTTGGAGATAGAAATAATGCTGGAGATTGCATGATAGAATTTTTCAAGACCAGCGACTATTCATTGAAAATACCTTTTTTCAACAACATAACGACAACTATACACGTGGACTTCACCAGATGGAATACACAGGAATCAGATTGAATACATCTGTGGCAAGACATGATGGAGAAGTTCAATATCTTCAGCCAAAACAAGTTCAAGAGCTTATTGTGGAACAGACCATCACCTACTCTTATTTACATTCAAATTAAAGTTGACCACAATTAAAAGAAGTCTGTGAGAGTCAAGATATGACCTTGATAACATCCCTCCTGAATTTAGAAACCATCTCAATAATAGATTTGATGGATTGAACACAAATGACTGAAAACCAGAAGACTTGTGGAATGACATCAAGAACATCATCCATGAAGAAAACAAGAGGTCATTAAAAATACAAGAAAGGAAGAAAAGACCAAAATGGATGTCAGAAGAGACTCTGAAACTTGCCCTTGAGTGGAGAGTAGCTAAAGCAAATGGAAGAAATGA
>NW_006921822.1:5297059-5316365 GCF_000298275.1 Orycteropus afer afer
CAGAATGCTCCTTGGAAGCGAGAATGGCCAGACTTCATCTCACCTATTTTGGTCATGTTGTCAGAAGGAACCATTCCCTGGATAAGAATGTCATGCTTGGTAAAGTGGAGGGTCAACAAAGAAGGAGAAGGCCCTCACCAAGATGGATAGACAATGTGGCTACAAAGATGGGCTCAAGTATAGAAAGGATCATGAGGCTGGCTCAAGACCTGGCAGTGTTTCGTTCTGCTGTGCACAGTGTTGCTATGAGTCAGAGACAACTCAATGACACCTAACAACAACATCTTCTAAATCTTTTTTTCTGCCTGATGCTTTATGGGAGAATTCCTTGATTTTAACTTCTACCTCATTCATTTGTTCTTTAATTGGGGACATTTTTGAATTCATCCCTACTATTTAAGTTTTTTAAAAATCACTTACTTTTTATATACATTGCTCAAAATCATGTTTCATAGACTTAAGTCTCTTATAAACACCTTTCATCCCACGTAGTCCTCAGGATACAGGAAGTAAGGGCCGTTGCTGTTGTTGTGTGCTGTCGTCAGTCCTGACTCATAGCGACCCCTCCTTGGGTTTCTGAGGCAGTATCACTATGGAAGTAGATTGCCCGGCCTTCCTTCTGAGGAGTGACTGGTGGGTTTGAACCGCCAGCCTTCTGGTTAGCAGTCAAGTGCCTTAGGCACTATGCTACCAGAGCTCCTTCGGGAAGTGAGGGCAGGGTGAGAAAATTCCCAGATCTTGAGAGGTCTGTGGACATTTTTTCTATACATTCACCATTCCAGCCATGCTTGATTACTATTCTGATATTACTCTGTTGTCTTATAGCACCAGGCTTGTTGCACTACCTTTTTTTTTTTTTTGCCATGTAGTGGCAAAGTGCCCATCTAAGACCATGTGGGGAAAAGGAAAAGCTATGAATTTTTAAAAATTTTCCTTGGTCTCTCTGCATCAATGCCACTAGGCCCTCTCCCACTGTGAGGTGCCATTTCTTTCTGTATTAGGCTAGGTTCTCTAGAAAAGCAAAACCAGTGAAACATACATATATATATAGAAAGAGAAAGAGAAAGAGAGAAATTGATCTCAGGGAAGTGGCTCACAGAGTTAAAGAGGCTGGCAAGTCCCAAGGTGGTGCATTAAATGTCAAGCTGGAGGCTTTTCCTCACTGACGAAGCTGCAGGGGCTGTTGAGCCCAAGACTAGCAGGCAATATAACAGGCTGCTGACTTCAGTGGATGACAAAGTCAAGATCGACCAGTAAAATGGCAGACTGTTGGCTCACAGCCTGTGAAGGCAACAAGTCCAAGATCAGCAGACAATATGGCAGGTCATTGGTTCAGCTCCAAAAACCAGATGATGGTAAGTAGATGCAGGGTTCAGATTCAACAGTAAGTCTAAGAATTTTCCCAGGACATCCATATACAGATTGGAAGCAGGCCACACCCCTAAGGAAACTCCCTTTCCACTGATTGGCTGCTCACAGCATATCTTACCAAGGAGGTGACTACCTTACATCAGATCTCATCATGGGAATGTTATCTGGACAAAGAAACTCTCTTCATGGTCCTTGCCCCACTTGCAGGAAGAATCTCTGTTAGCTAGCGATCCATGGGCAGGCAATCTGCGAGCAAGTGGTGGTGTTTGGCTTGAGAAACTCAAGCAAGTGCCAAGCACACAAGCACACAAGCCTTTACTGAAAGCAAAGTATGTTTCCAGAGGGGAAACCGACCCCTCTCTGTGAGTTGGGAGGGCTGTTAAAACAAAGGGTGTCTCCAGAAGAGTGGAGACAGGTCTTTCCAGTGGAATGGGAAAGACATGTCAAACTGTTTCACTTACTGGTTTTTATACTTCCTTAAAGTGGGGCTTGGCCTCTTGAGTCAGGGTCCTGTGACCCTAGTTAATTGGCCAAATCTCACAGGTGGTTGCAAATGGGTACAGGTGTTAGCTCATTAACTGTCTTAAATATTCTACCTCTCTCTCTTTTATCCTTCCTTTGGGCCTGCCCCCCTGGGAAGCCCTCCTGTCCTACCTTCCTGCCTAACAGGAATACCCACACCCACACTGTTTAAACCAGTCAGAATCATGGTCCAGCCAAACTGACATACAACCTTAACTATCACACCTTCCTAAACTAGGACACAACTACTTTTATGGGTTTATCAAGTTGATTCAGCTTCATTGACTTCCCTTCTACTTCTGTGGCTTCTCTGGTGCTGGATTTGGGTGAAAAGGGCAACTGTCCTGGTTCCTTTATCATCTTTGCTGAAATGGAAAGGGGAAATTTTTCAAGTATAAATGTGGAATAAAAGCCATTTTATAGTTCTGATTCTCACAGAATTTTGTAGAATTCCTTGGAATTTTCTAACATAAATCCATCCACAAAGAATCCTATCAATACTGATTTTTCAAAATGAACATATCCTCAGGTACATTCAATGCAATTAAAAATGTTGCACTTGATAAATATGGGAAAAATTTCACTGAAAATACTGTACTATAAAACTTCTCAAGAAAGCTTTGAGAGTAAAAGTGAAAAGAAGAGTGTCAAGGAGTTCCACTTAAATCCCTCCATGGAGAGCAAGAAAAACAAGGATACCTGTGTTTCTGTATTCTACAACTGCCCACAACAGTAATATGGCTAGCAGATGAGAGCAGAAATCTTCCAGTCACTACCAGCTGGAAGATGGGTCAAAAAACAGTGAGAGTGAAGAAGAAAGTATCAAAAGGATGAGAGAAACATGTGCACGAAATAGAGAAAGAGAAACAGTGTAATTGTCATGAATGTATAATTTTAGAAATGGGAAGGATATTTAGAGAAAATCATTGGAAAGATTTCTGTATGATGTTTTTGTTTTTGTTAGGTGCCATTGAGATTATTTCAATTCATAGCGACCTTATCTATGTACAAAAAAGCAAAACAATGCCCAGTCAGGCATCATCCTCACAATTGTTGAGACTATCACCCCAGCCAGTGTCAATACACCTCATTGAGGGTCTTCCATTTCTTGCTGACCCTCTACTTTACCTAGCATGATATCCTTCTCCAGGGACTGGTCCCTTCTGACAACATGATCAAAGTATAAGAGCCCTACTCTGGCCATTCTTGCTTCAAAGGAGCATTCTCACTGTGTTTCCTCCAAGACAGATTTGTTCATTCTTCTCGTAGACCACAGTACATTCGATATTCTTCACCAACACCACAATTCAAACACATCAATTTGTCTGTGGCGTTCCTTATTTATTGTCCAGCTTTCACATGCACAGTAGCAATTCAAAATACCCCGGCTTGGGTCAGGTGCACCATAGTCTTCAAAATAACATCTTTGCTTCATAACAATTTAAAGAATTATTTTGAGATTTTTTTTTGTTTGTTTTGTGTTTTTTGTAGCAGATTTGCCCAATGCAATACATCATTTGATTTCCTCACTGCTGTTTCCATGGGCATTGATTGTGGATCCAAGTGAAATGAAATCCTTAACGACTTCAATCTTTTTTCCATTTATCATCTATTCTGGTTACCTAGTGCCGCTCTGACAAGAATATACCACAAATGGAATGGCTTTAATAAACAGGAATTTATTCTTACAATTTGGAGGCTTTAAGTCTAAGTTCAAGTGCCAGGCTCTAGGGGCTTGGTGAAAGCCTCTCAACCTTGGGGTCCAGCTCTGCCTACTGCTCCCGGCCCACTGGAGCTAGAGGCATTTCTTTACTCATACAGTTGCTGGCTGCTGAAGCTGAAAAACCCAAGGTTGACAAGTAAAAAGGCACAGTCCTGATGCTACTAAACCACATGGCAGGCCATCAGTTCAAGTCCATTATAAGTCCTAAGGTTGGCATAGCATAGCAGGCTGCTCAACAAAGACATGGCTACATGCAGGGTCCAAGCATGCCATAAGCTAGAAACCATTCCCAAGGCTTCTCCTTATATATGGGAAGAAAACCACATCCCAAAGGCAGGTACTCAGCTGCTTGTGGTAGATTCCACCATGGTGTTGATTGTCAGTCTCATCATGGGGAACAACTACCACCAGCTGCCCAGCACTCAACTATGCCCAGCCAAGTTGACACACTACATAACCACCACATCATCACAGTCCAGTTGTGAGCATTTTTGTTTTCTGTATGTTAAAGTGTAATCCACGCTGAAGGCTGTACTCTTTGATCTCCATCAGTAAGTGCTTCTAGTCTGTTCACTTTCAGTGAGCAAGGCTGTATCATCTCCATTATTGCAGGTTGTTAATGAGTCTTCCTCCAATGCTGATGTCACATTCTTCTTCATATACTCCAGTTTCTTGGATTATTTGCTCAGCATACAGATCAAATAAGTATAGTGAAAGAATACAACATTGATGCATATCTTTCCCGATTTTAAACCATGCAGCAAGTATCCCCTTGTTCTGTCCCAGCAACTGCCTCTTGGTCTATGGTACCAGTTCCATATAAGCACAATTTGTTGTCGTTGTTGTTGTGTGCCGTCGAGTTGAATCTGACTCATAGCGACCCCTCCTTGGGTTTCTGAGGCGGTATCACTACGGAAGTAGATTGCCCTATCTTCCTTCCGAGGAGTGGCTGGTGGGTTTGAACCACCAGCCTTCTGGTTAGCTGTCAAGTGCCTTAGGCACTACACTACCAGAGCTCCACAATTTAGTGTTCTGGGATTTCTACTCTTTGCAATGTTATCCATCATTTGTTATGATCCACACAGTTAAATGCCTTTGCATAGTCAACAAAACACAAGTAAACATCTTTCTGGTATTCTTTGCTTTCAGTCAAGATCTATCTGACATCAACAATGATAGCCTTTTTTCTGAATCCAGCTTGAATTGCTGTCAGTTCCCTGTCAATATACTGTTGCAATCATATTTTTTCCTTTTTTTAAAAAAACTTGCCCAGGACCACTTTATTTCTTTCTTTTTAAAAAATTTATTGTGATTTGGGTGAAAGTTTACAGAGCAAATTTATTTTCCATTCAACAGTTCATACACATTTTGTCTCATGAAACTGATTTTAATCCCCACAATATAACAATTCTCTTCCCACTTCCTCCCTGTGGTTACCTTTTCTCTGTGTCCTTTCTATAGGGGCTCTGTTGGTGTAGTGGTTAAGGCATTTGGCTGTTAACCAAAGGATCACTAGTTTGAACCCACCAGTCACTCTACAGAAGAAAAATGAGGCAGCCTGCTTCTGTTAAGATTTACAGCCTTGGAAAGCCATTGGGGGTTGCTATACAATGAATTGACCCAATGGCAGTGAGTTTGGTTTTGGTTTCTTTCCTATGCTAACCTATCTTCTGAGCTTCCTTCCTGCACAAATGTTGGACTTTTGATTTCCCACAGCTGATTGTTCTAAAGAGTGCACTTCCTTGATGTTGCTGTTCATCTCCTACCTGTCTATTATTTGGGTAAAGGCTAAGCCACGGGATTGAGTTCAATTCCAGGCCTGAAAGGTGACGAAGAGCCTTAGTCTTCAGGGTTTTATCAGTGTCTATCAGATCAGAAAGCCTGGTCTTTTTTTATGATTTTGAGTTTTGTTCCACATTTTTCTCCCACTCTATCCAGGATCTTCAGTTTTGATCCCTCTCCAAATGGTTGGCAGCAATAGCTGGGGACACATCTACTTCTTCTGGTCTCAGGATTATGTAGGTTGAGGTTCCCTTGATCCATTAGTCCCTTGGACTGACTATTTCCATGTGTCTTTAATTTTCTTCACTCTTCTTTGATCCAGATGAGGAGAGACAAATACTTGCATCTTAGATGACAGCTCGCAAGCTTTTAAGACCACATTCACTACTCACCAAAGTAGGATGTAGAACAATGGTTTTTTATACTGTTTTGCCAATTGAGCTTGATGTTACTGTGACCACGGTCCAATGCCCGCAGGCCCAGTGACTCACTCTCTCCAGGTGTTTGGTTGTGGCTAAGAAGTTATCTTAACTTTGTGCCCTGTTAGCTCTATTGTATAGCTGGACATTATAGCACATACAAATATTGTATGTAGAAATATCATCTGCCAAACATATATATGTTAATGGGTATATTCCTGTTCACCTACCCATATTTGATCATCTTTCCTGTCTACCTACGTATGCACCCATGGATTAATGTTTGTTATTACTGATAATTCGGTATTGTGTTTGGTTGTGGCTAAGAAATTATCATAATAGTATTTACCTTGGTTGTCTGTACCTGTTGTGCATCTCTCCACGTTTTCCTTTTATTCAGCAATATTGTGCTGATCAGTTGCTTTTGGCACATTGCCTTTCCTTTTACCCAAATCAAAAGTTTCCTTGTGTGTGTAAACCTTTCCTTCATTTGTTGTAATAGTGGACTCATATAATATTTGTCCTTCTGTGATTAACTTATTTCACTCAGCATAATGTTCTCCAAGTGCATCCACATTGCGAAGTGATTTATAGATTCTTCATTATTCTTTAATGTTTCATAGTATTCCATTGTGTGTATGTACCATAGTTTGGTTATCCATTCATCTGTTGATGGGCACTTAGGTTGTTTCCATCCTTTTGCTATTGTGAATAGTGGTACGATGAACATGCATGTGCATATATCTATTTGTGTCCTGGTTCTCACTTCTTTAGGATATATATCTAGTAGTGGGATTGCTGAATCAAATGGTACTTTTATTTCCAATATTTCAGGAAGCACCATACCATTTTCCACAGTGGTTGTACCATTTTATAGTCCAACCAGCAGTGTGTGTGTGAGTTCCAATCTCTCCATACCCTTGCCAGCATTTGTTATCTTCTGTTTTGTTGAACTTTGCTTTTATTGCTGGGGTGACATGATATCTCACAATTGTTTTTATTCGCATATCTCTAATGGCTAATGATCATGATTATGTAGGTTGAGGTTCCCATGATCCATTAGTCCCTTGGACTGACTGGGCCGGCGGGCATTGGACCATGGTCACAGTAACATCAAGCTCAATTAGCAAAACAGTATACAAAACCATTGTTCTACATCCTACTTTGGTGAGTGGTGAATGTGGTCTTAAAAGCTTGCGAGCTGTCATTTAAGATGCAACTATTTGTCTCACCACATCTGGATCAAAGAAGAGTGAAGAAAATCAAAGACACATGGAAATCAAAGACACACTTCATGTGTTTGTCTCAGTCTGTGTTAGTTTAGGTAAATAGTGTGTCTGTCGAAATCTATCCATTTCTTCTAAGTTTTCAAATTTGTTAGAATACAGTTCTTCATATTATCCTTATATCCTTTTAATTTTGGTTAGTTCTGTTGTGACATCACCTATTTTATTTCATTTCTTATTAATGTTATTTGCATCTTCTCTTTCTTTTCCTTTGTTAAATTCACCAGTGCTTTGTTGGTTTATGGATTTTATTAATCTTTACAAAGAACCAACTTCTAGTCTTGATTCTATAGTTTTTCTGTTTCATTTATTTCTCCTCAAATCTTTATATTTCCTTTCTTCTGATGACTGTAGGCTTTTTTTTTTTTTTTTTTTTTCTAATTTTTGATGCTCTCTTTCCAGTTCTTATAGATGTAGACTTAAGATGTTGATTTTGGCTGTTTCTTCTTTTTTTAGATGTGTACATTTATGGCTATAAATTGTCCTCTGAACATTATTTTTTCTGTGTCCCAAAGATTTTAGTATGTTGTGTTTTCATTCTTATTTGAGTCAAGGAAATTTTTAAGTTCATTTTTATAGTTCTTCTATTACCCAATAGTTTTAAGGAGGATGCTATTCAGTTTCCCTGTGTATGATTTTTTTCCCTTGATTTTCCTATTATTGATTTCTAATTTTATAGCATTGTGATCTGAGAAGATGCTTTGCAGTATTTTAAATTCATTGAGACTTGCTTTGTGGCCTAACATATGGTCTATTATGGAGAATATTCCATGCGCACTGGAAAAGATGTATATTGTGCTGTTGTTGAGTGAAGTTCTCTGTATATTTCTATTAGTTAAAGTTGGTTGATTGTATTGTTTAGTTCTTATGTGTCTTTGTTGAGGTTCTTTCCATTTGTTCCATCCTTTATTTAAACTAGTGTATTAAAGTCTCCTTATATTACTATGGAGTTTTCTACATATAATTTAAATTCTATTTAAGTTTTAATTATATATTTGGGGTTCTTCCATTGGGTGCATAAATACTTATTATAGTTATGTCTTCTTGTTTGATTGATCTTTTAGTCTTCATATAATGTCCTTTGTTGTCTCTTCTGGTGGTTTTTGTCTATATTTTATCAGAAAATAATAGTGTTACTCCTGATCTTTTCTCATTGCCATTTGTTTGATATATTTTTTTCAACCTCTGATTTTTAGTGTATTTTTGTCTTTGTGTCTGAGATATGTCTCTTTTAGACACATACTAATGCGTCATGCTTTCTTATCCATTTTGTAACTCTCTGACTCTGGATCGGTGCATTTAATCCATTCACATTTAGTGTAAAAATTGACAAGTATGATTACATTGCTGTCATTTTGTTATGTGTTTTTTTGTGGTGCTGCTGATTTCTTTGTTTCATAGAATTTTCTGTGCTGAGCTCATTTTATTTATGAATTTGTTAATCATTTCTTTCATTGCTATTGTTTCAACATTTACTAAATATTAATGATTATTTAAATCCTTTTTTATTTTGAGGAAAAGGTTTATTAATTTATTTGAGGTTATCTGGTGATTTATTATTTTCTTCCCAAGTTTAAAACAGTCCATTCTATCTCAAAATCATCTTGACTTCCTCTCTGTTTGGAAGTCCTGCACCTACACTATTTATTCCCTCTTTTTGCTTTGTAGTTGACCTCATTGCCAGTTGATGTCTCTGGTTCCCTCTTTATGGTCTTGTAAGTTTATTTTATCTTGGATACTTCTATAAGTGGGTTGGTGTCTGGGTTATATTGTCATTTATGTTATTAAACACCAGCTTTTGTCTGCTATTGTTGGTTCTGTCTGAAGGACTCCCTTATCATCTCTTCTTAGTCTGGTTTTACAAATTCTCTTAATTTCTGTTTATTTGCAAATGTCCCAATTTCATCATCATATTTGAAGGACAGTTTTGCAGGGTATATAATTCTTGGTTGGCAATTTTTTTTCTTTCAAGATTTTACATATGTCATCCCATTGCCTTCTATCCTGCATGCTTCCTACTGAGACATCAGAGCTTAATCTTATTGGTTTCCCTTTGTAGGTAACTTTTCATTTTTCCTATGCTGCTTTCAGAATTCTTTCTTTGTCTTTAGTTTTGGAAAGTTTGGTTATGATATGTCTCAGTGATTTTCTTTTGGCATCTATTCTGTTTGGAATTCAGTGAACTTCTTGAATGCTTATCTTCTCTTCTTTCATCATATTAGATAATTCTCTTTCACCAAGTCCTTGACAATTTTCTCTGTGGTTTTATTTGTCTTTCCCTGTTCTAGAATTCTGATCACTAGTAATTTATTCCTCTTGATGCTGTCCAAAATACATTTACATTTTTTGGTTGTTGCTGTTCTATTTTTCTGAGTGTTCCTTTAGTGTTGGAAGATGTGTCTTCACTCTTACTAATTCTGTCTTTTATTGATTTGATTCTACGCCTTTGCCTTTTCAATATGTTATCTATTTCTGAAATCTTAAACTTCTGGATTTCTATTTGCTGTTCTTTTTATGGTTTCTAATTTTTCATTTATTTTCTCAGTTTTTTCTTGTATTGTTTTCCTAAATTTTTGCAGATTTTTGTCTGTGTTTGCCTTAATTTTGTTAGTGTTTTGCTTGATTTTGTCAGTGTTTACCTTAATCTGTCTCTTAATCCTTCAGAGGTATCTAATTCTTTTTAATTCCTCATCAGGTAGTTCCAATGCCACTTCTTCATCAGGGAGGTTTTCTGGCTCTGTATTCTGGTCCCTTGTTTGTGCTACTTTATCTTGCTTCTTTGTGTGAAATGGGATTGTCAGTTGTGTCTGAGATGTTGTGACACTGTGTATTTATATTTAATTGATGACTGTATGTTAGTGTGATTCCACTAGGTTTTGTTTCTTTAGTTTTCTTTTCTTCTTCTTTTTTTTTTTTTTCCTTTCTTTTTGTTTTGATATATCCAAGAGAACAGGGCTGGTATGCTACTTTATTAGCCAGCTTGGCAGCACTTAGGCATTCACCACCTGTCTTCTGGTGAGTGTGACAGAGGATGAGAATGTGTGCACAGATCACTGTTAGCTGTTCATGTATAGCAGTTGAGGGTGGGTGAGGCTGGTAATGGCTGCCCTCTGTTACTAATCAGTTGGTGCATAAGCAGGTGATGGCCATTGCTGAGTGATCTGCAGGAGATGTGGATGTGGTCGGGTCATGTTGGCACAGTTGCTCTCCCCAGTAAGGTCTGTGGGGGGAATATATATATATATATATATATATATATATATACCGATAAATACATAAATAAATACAAGAGAACAAAACCACAAACAGCACAAAACAACAATAACAACCACAAAAAGTGGAAAGAAATAAATGAAAAGGAAAAAAAGACAAAATAAGGACAAAGAGAAAAGGGAAAATAAAACCAAAATCTGGGGTCAGGGAGAGCAAGAGAGAAAGAATAATAGAACAAAATGCAAAAAGAAAAACAAGGGATGGAAAAAACAAAAAGAAAAAAGAGGGAATACATGAAAAGGAAACACACACACACACACACACACACGAGCCATGTAAAAGAAATAAAAATTAAGAAGGAAAAGAGGTAAAAAATATTAATAATAATTTTAAAAAAGAAAAGAAAATTGGGGGTGGGGGTGTGCAAGACACCTGGTGGTGTTCTTATTGGCCAAGCAGGTAGCAGGGAGCAGTACACCTGGTCCCAACACTAGTTCATGCCTATCCAGAAGGCAACTGGAGGTAAGACACCTGATTCCAGAAAAGTTCTTGCTGACCCAGTTGTCTGGGGGCATGGCACCTGGACAAAAGTTGCTGCCAGCCAAATCAAAGGCTGGGAGCAAGGCACCTGGTTCCAGAAGCAATTAATTCCTGCTGGTCCAGGAAGCAGCTAGATATAGGGTATCTTGTCCCAGAAAAAGTTTCTGCTGTCTCAAAAGGTGTCTGGGTGTAGGGTGCCTACTCCTTAAAGAAGTTCCTGTCAACTCAAAAGACAGCTGAGAGCAGGGCTGCTGTTCTCAGAACTAGATCCTGTCTACCCAGAAGGCAATTGAGGGCAGGCCACCTGATGCCAGATGAGTTCCTGGTGGCCCAGAAAGGCAGAGTGCCTGGACAAAGAAAAAGTTTCTGCTGCCTGGTTCCAGAGGGAATTCCTGCTGACCTAAAAAGCAGCTGTGGATAGAATGTTTGGCCCCAAAGTTCCTGGTATCTCCCAAAGTAACAGCGTCCTGTTTCCAGAAAAAAAGTTCCTACCTTCTCAAAAGGCAGCTGGGTATATGGTGCCTGGTCTCAGATAAAGTTCCTACTGCCCCAAACGGTGGCTGGGGAGCAAGGCACTTATCCTTGAGCCCACTTTCTCACTGCCCAGAAAGTAGCTGGTGGCAGGATGCCTGGTCTGGTATGGAATTCTTGCCAGTCCATAAAGTGGATAGGGGTAGGGGGTGGTCATACTTCCATTCAGCAGGAAAGTATGGAGTACTAGGGGGAAAAGGGGAACTATCACACCTTTCTGGTCATTAGTCACCAGTGTGGTTGCCCATGCAGTCCTTGACAAGCAGAGCCAATTATCATGTGGCTGCTCAGATTGGAACACCACTTGCAAATATTCAAAATGGCTGTGCTGTCAGGGCAGTCAACAGTGCACCACTCCATTTGTCTCTTTATTTGCTGTTTTCATTCAGTTTCTTCTACTAGTCAGTATTTAACCTACTTCTTTATCCTTCCCTTCCAAGCTCAGGATTCCAGGATTTTCCTCTGTATCTGTTTCAATTGGTTGCTCATTTCTTTGTTGTAGAAAATATGTATAGCTTGTCTGCCTATTCCACCAACATGCCAGAAGTTACGCTGCAACCGTTTCAAATTATCATCAGCAAAATGTTACTTGCATTTGGTACCAATTACATTGTTTGATAATTTCCACATTCTATTGGATCACCTTTCTTCAGAACGAGCACAAATATGGATCTCTTCCTTAGATTGCCCAGGCAACTATATTCCAATTTATTGGCATCAATGTGTGAGTGCCTCCAGCACTGCATCCATTTGTTGAAATATCTCAGTGGGTATTCCATCAATTCCTGGAGGCTTATTTTTGCCAATTTCTTCAGTGCAGCTTGGACTTACTCTAATACCATCAGTTCTTGATCATATGCTACCTCCTGAAATAGCTGAACATCAACCAATTCATTTTCGTACAGTGACTCTTCCTTCCATCTTCTTTTGTTGCTTCCTGCATCATTCAATATTTTACCCATCAAGTCCTTCAATATTGCAACTCAAGGCTTGAGTTTTTCTTCAGTTCTTTCCATATGGTATGCTGTGTCAAACTGCAGGGGAAGATTCATATTATTTCTAAAGGGTCTTGGAGTCATATTTTATTTTCATTTCCTATTGCTCTCGGCAGAGGCTAAGCCACTAAAGCCTTGGCTTTTTTTTTTTTTTTTTACCCAGAATATTGTTAAATAAACTTCTTGTCCAGGTACAAATTACTTTCACTTTTTCTTTGCTTTTCTAAATCATTAAATCCTGAATGTCTCATGTGTAATCTCTAACCTAGCATTTTCTTAAGTTGGCTCAGAGATTATAACTGAAGGAAGTTCTATCAAATAAGTTTGAGACACACAGGGTTGCACAGTTTTAACAAAAGTTCTTAACAGCAGAAATTCTTGGAGGCTTTAATATGTAAATATGCACCATGACTCTCCATGAAAGAAACAGTATACTGTATTTCTCAAATTTGACCCCAGAATCCTTTTTCTCAAGGCATTTGAGGATACAACTGTTCCATGGAGCAAACTCCAGGAAACATTATTCTAATGGATTGTCTAGATTTGTTTGAGTTAGAATGTGAACTTAAAAGATGTGATCAAAGGCAATATTTTTGCATATGTTATGAAATAGTATCTTGTAAGACATTCTTCATCATGTTACAGTCTAGAAGCTACTGCTTTAATTATCATAGTGTTATGCCATCATTTCCATCAATGTGAATGATTATATTTAATTAAGTAATTTATTCCAAAGTCTCTTGCATTAGTTTGTTTTTGTGTTGAGCCTGATTTCTTTATGTGGTTAATCTTGCTTTTGTAAGAGCATGTAAGTTTCTAATGGTTGGAATTATGACTATACCTTTATTAAATGCATAGAACTTGGTGTAGTTTTATGTATGATTCATGGTTCAGTAAGAACTTCTTGGCTGTAAAAAAAAAAAAATTAAAAATGCTTCAGAAGCAGTCTTTTACGAACTGCCCTTTATATTTTAATGTGTTTAATGCCATGCCCACTGCATGGTTTAAAATCAAGAAGGGAGTGTGTCAGGGTTGTATCCTTTCACCATATGTATTCAATCTGTACGCTAAACAAATAATACGAGAAACTGGACTATGTAAAGAACAATGTGGCATCAGGATTGGAGGAAGAATCATTAACAACCTGCGATACATTGACGAAACAACTTTCATTGCTGCAGTGAGGATGACTTGAAGCACTTACTGACAAAGACTGAGGAATACAGTCTGCAGTATGGATTACATCTCGATACAAAGAAAACATAAATCCTCACAACTGGACCTATAAGCAGCATTATGATAAATGGAGAAAAGATTGAAATTGTCAAAGACTTCACATTGCTTAGTTCTACAATCGATGCCAATGGAAGCAGCAATCAGGACATCAGACAACGTATAGCACTGGGCAAATTGGCTGCAAAGGACCTCTTTCAAGTGCTGAAGAGTAAAGATGTCTCCTTGAGGACTAAGGTGCACCTGACACAAGCCATGGTATTTTCAATCACCTCATATGCATGTGAGAGCTGGACAATGAATAAGGAAGACCGAGAAAGAATTGATGCTTTTGAGCTGTGGTGTTGGCAAAGAATGCTGAAAGTACCATGGACTGCTAAAAGAACTAACAGGTCTGTCCTGGAGGAAGTGCAGCCAGAATGCTCCTTGGAGGCAAGAATGGCCAGACTTCATCTCACATACTTTGGTCATGTTGTCAGAAGACACTATTCCCTGGAGAAGAATGTCATACTTGGTAAGGTGGAGGGTCGACGAAAGAGGAAAAGGCCCTCGACGAGATGGATTGACACGGTGGCTGCAGCAATGGATTCAAGTATAGCAAGAATCATGGAGCTGGCTCAGGACTAGGCGGTGTTTCATTCTGATGTGCATAGGGTTGCTATGAGTCAGAAATGACTCCACAGCACCTAACAACAACAACAACAATACCATGCCATCTAAATATTTTTGTGCTTTAAATATCACCCTCATTCTTTGTTTCTCTATGCCTCTTTTCATCATGAAATGCAACCTAGAAAGAAACTAGTGGAAATGTATCTAAGCAAAGTGTCTCTGAAAAGTATTTTGTCTATTTGTTACAATTTTTGGCTAATAATTTAAAATGATACCAACTAGTCTTTTGCTTGATTTTCACTCATTTTATTCATTAATCGACCTACATTTCTGCTTTTTTAATTAATGTGTCTTCCTTAAATGAAAAATAGATTATCTTTCAGAAACTTTTTTTGTTTTGTTTTGTAAGTCAGGAAAAAATTCCCTACCATCTCCTTCTGAAAGCACTTGGCAGGTAAACTTCTGTTATCATATCCTTGAGTATGAAGGTCCTAGCTTAGTCTAATGGGGTTTTGCCAAGTAAACAATTTACAGTCTATTATTTCCATTGGAAAGTCCCTTTTCCAATGGAAGAATTTCACAACAAAAAAGGCACTGGTCAGAGAAACTCCAGGTTTTTCTTAGCATTGGTATTTGGGGTTTGCAACTTAATGGGGGTGGTTATTCATATGACCAGGTTGATGACACCAACACATCAAATTTACAATGGGAAACTTAGGACCAAGTAGTTCTGTCAAAGCTTCATTGTTTCTACTTCCTTTGTCTGTCAGCTCCTTCCCCACCAGTTTCTTCCCTATGATAACTGACCTCCCTGCACAAACCTCTTCAGAGGCTACCCTTGCTATTCCATCAGGCTTCCATCAATGATCCTTGCTAGCTCCTTGCATCTTGCCTTTTGAGATCCCATTAACTGTTCACATACTTCCTCTTTCTTCTCAGTTCTCTCAGTTAGTGGCCACTAAGATCCCTTCTCCATCCCAACCAAAAATCAAGGCCGGCAATATAGTTGGCACACTCCTTACTGAAGATTCCAGACCATAGTCTTCCAACATCTTATCAATAATCCCATTCATTATTCTGCCCACAAAGGATTCTCTTAATATTCCTGTGGCTGTGATCCATCAGTCTCCAGGTCATACTTTAGCTTCTTCTATGTGAAGCTCACTGTTTCCATTCCTACTGCATCTCCTACCACCATATAGGTGCATACAATATAAAAATTGATAGTCCAGTCAACATCTTGGCTTCACAGCTTCCAGAAATTTCCCTCTTCTCTGGCTTTCTAATCCATTCCAACTCAGAGCCTCCCCCTTTGCCCCTTTCCCCTCACACTTGCAAACATGTTTTACAGGTTTATATTGGTCTAAGCCCTTGTAATGTTTAATTTCACACAACTGCCTTTGAGCCTATTCAGCTCATTTAGTTGTCTTCATAAAATTCCAGGCAGACTCTATCTATGGTTTTTTCTGGTGACTCCTAGGTATTAATAAATAATTTCATCTATGAATTAGTAAAAAGTTCAGTTATTTAAATCAAAAGTTTACTCTCTCAATACATTCAAACTTTCCTCTTCCCCTAATGGTTGGGCTACTTTCTTCTACCTCCTCCCCCTGTTATTGGTTGTTTAGTTACTCTGTCTGGCCCTCCAGGAGAGTGGAGGGAAAAGAGTCAAGGAAAAGAAGTTTAATGCCAATGAAACCTTTGTGTTATGGCTAAATTCTGGCTCTTTTTCTCTTTAGTGCTTTTATGGGGTTTTGGAAACCCATCTACAGTCCTGTAACAAAGATAATGTCTCCTCCTGGTGGCTAAACATGACATAGCTCTCAGTTCCTGGCTTCTGGCGATCTCTCTGTATTTGAACCCTTTACCCTTCCATGAGGGAGCTCTTGTAGTGTAGTGCCTAAGGAATTTGACTGCTAACCAGAAGGCTGGTGGTTCAAACCTACTAGCCACTCTTCAGATGGGAAGAAAGGCCTACCGATCCACTTCTGAAAATCAGCCAATGAAAACCCTATGGATCACAACAATCTGATCTGCAACAAATCATAAGAATGACATAGGACCAAACAGCATTGTTCCATTGCCCTGAGGTCATCAGAGTCAAAGCATACTCAATAGCAGCTAACAACAGCAATAACCACCCTTCCAGGCATGCTTATATGGCAAAGAGCCTTTAAAACAACTCAAGAAGAGTTATAAGAGCTCAAAGTAAAAAGACAAATAGCCCAATTTAAAAATAGAGGATTTGAATAAATTTATTCAAAGAAGATATACAAATGTGCAATAAGTATATGAAAGATTCTGAACATCATTATCATTAGGAAAATGCAGATCAAAACCAAAAGAGATACCATTTCACACCCAGTAGTATTACTAAGGAGCTCTGGTGGCATAGTGCCTAAAATGTTTGACTGCCAACCAGAAGACTGGCAGGGCAAACCCACCAGCCACTCCTCAGAAGAAAGACTGGGCAATCTACTTCCATAGAGATACTGCCTCAGAAACCCAAGGAGGGGGGCTATGAGTCAGACCCAACTCAACAGCAGTGAGTTTTGTTTTGTTTTTTATATTAAAAAAGATGAAACATAACAAGTGTTATCAGAAAGGACCAGTGTCTAGAGAAGGATATCATGCTTAGTACAAGGTCAGTGAAAAAGGGGAAGACGTTCAATGAGATGGATTGACACAGTGGCTGCAATGATGGGCTCAAGCATAGCAAGGATTGTGAGGATGATGCAGGACCAAGCAGTGTTTCAATCTGCTGTACATGGTCACTATGAGCCAGAATTGATTCAACAGCACTAACAACAGTAAGAGTGAGGATGTGGAAAAACTGCAACTCTGATACACTGTTGGTGGGAATGTAAAATAGTCAGCTACTTTGGAAAAGTCTGCAGTTCCTCAAAAGATTAAATATAGTCCAGCATATTTAAATATTCTAATCCCAGGTACATGCCAAGAAAACTGAAAACATATGTCCATACAAAAAAGTTACACAAATGTTTATAGCAACATTATTCATAATAGCCAAAAAGTGGAAATAATCTAAATGTTTATCAGTTGATGAATAGATGAACAAAATGTGGCATATATATACAATCAAAAGTCATTATCCTTAAAAAGAAGGACATGTTATTACATGCTATAATATGTAATCTTGAAAACATTATGCTAAGTAAAAAAGCCAGGCAAAAAGAAATCGTATAGTGTATGATTCCATTTATATGAAATACACAGAATAGGCAAATTCATAGAGACAGAAAGTAGATTTGTCATTGCCTAGGGCTGAGAGTGGGGAGAAATGGGGAGTGACTGCTAATCAGTACAAGGTTTCTAAATGTTCTAAAATTAGTACTGATGGTTGCACAACTCTGTGATTGTTCTATATTCCACTGAATTGAATACTTTAAAAGGGTGGATTTTATGATATGTGAATTATATCTGAATGAAACTGTGAAGAAGGAGGAGGAAGAAGAACAGGAAGAGAATAGCTTCAGGCCTAATTTACATCCACTCTGGCCCTCTCTTTCACTCTAACCAGCTACTTTCTATCTAGGCTTTCCAAATGTTGGCAATGTGCTCATGAATGATGCTCTGTCTCATTCAAATTTCAGGAAACATATATCTCTCAAAGTGATTCTCTCAAAGACTCTCTCACTTGGTTGCAGCTTAGGAATGGGGAAAGCATCTACCTGTCTTCACCATGGAGATTTGTTATTACAGTTCTGACTTGTAACAACCCTATACACAACAGAACAAAACACTGCCCAGTCCTGTGCCATCCATTACCATTGTTATTTGGTTGGCTTCCAGACCATAGCCTTCCAACATCCTATAGGATATGTTGAGCCCATTGTTACAGTCACTGTGTTAATCCATCTCACTGAGGATCTTCCTCTCCCAATCTGCTCTCCGTTGCAAAGGAAACCAATTTGGAAAGAAGCTTGTACGTATATAAAATAAAGTATTTTAAAATGTTAATTTAAGTATTTAAAATGTTAATTTTCTTCTTTTTTCTCATGGTTAACCCCGTTCCTTGTTTTTCTTTTTGCATTTTTCCCATTTTTTTTCTTAATTATTCTCCTTCTCTGCCTTTTTTCTGTTACTGCCCTATATACAGATATTGCAGGTTTTCTTGGTTTTTTTTTTTTTTTTTTTTTCCCCCGCTGATCTTCTTGTTTGTCTGGAGGGTGCAGCCATTTTGATTGTTTACATGGGTCAGCCATTTTGGATATTTAAAGTGACAGAGGGCGCAGCCTTTTGAATGTTTACAAGAGGCAGCCATTTTGGATATTTAAAGTGACCGAAGGCGCAACCATTTTGAATGTTTACAAGTGGTGGCCATTTTGAATATTTAAAGTGACCAAGGGTACAGCCATTTTTAATGTTTACAAGTGGCAACCATTTTGGATTTTAAAGTAAAATCATTCTCATTCAGATTCCAGGGACCTAAGAACAGGCAGCGAGGTGAGAAGCAGGGAGAGGACAGAAAAGGCAAAGGGGACTGGAACAGATAGAGGAGTCAGCTGCAGGGACTCAGGTGAAGACAGGGAACCCAGGCCATGCCCCACAAGCAGCGAGGTGGGAAGCAAGGAGAGGACAGAAAGGGCAAAGGGGACTGGGACAGATCGAGGAGTTAGCCACAGGGACCCAGGTAAGGGTGGTTGGAGAGGTTTCCAACAGCTAAGGGAGACAAACTTATCTGTCGGTTTGTCCTACTGTGGTGATGTGTTGCTGTGAGACTTGAGGCTGTGCAACTGGTGTTTCAAACCCAGTGGGGTGCACCTGTTGCAAAGGTATCAGCCCAGCTTGCAGACTGAGGCAGACTAGGAAGGAGGAGGCCATCCACTTCTCAAAGAATTGCCCAGGGAAAACCTTATGAATAGCAGAGAAACTGTCTGATACATTATTGCACAAATTTATGAATAGTACAGAAACATTTTCCAATACAAAGGAGGAAGATGAGTCACTTAGCTTAGAAAGCTCTCAAAGTAGGACTGGGAAAGAGCTGCATTATCAGAGAAAAATCAACCTTACTCATATGGATAAGGTAAAGCTTTTGAGACCTCCATTTGCTGA
>NW_006921822.1:5333587-5354673 GCF_000298275.1 Orycteropus afer afer
ACAGAAGAGTATGAAGGGATGGTCACTGGGAAGAGGTAACTATGGGGAGGAAGTGGGGGGGAGCTGTTGCATTGTGGTAAACTGTGGTCAATGACATGCGACAAAGTATATGTGAACTGCTGTATGGAAAGTGAATTTGCTCTGTAAATCTTCACCCAAATCACAAGGGGGAAAAAAAAAAAAACAACAGGAATTTCCTACCTGGCCTGGCCTTAACACTATCTTCTCTTAGATCTCTTTCCTCATATATCACCTTCTCAGGTAGGAGAATGTCAACAAGCACAGCAAGAGTATACTTACTATTACAAAAGGGTATGTTAGAATGGGCCCAAAGTAGCCAATCTAACATGGCCTCAGAAGTAAGCACTTACATATACCTGGTGAAGCACAACTTTTCATTTAGAGCAAATATGCAAATTATTTCATTCATTTTCGATTACAAGTGTTCTTTGCATGTACAAAAGTAAAGTGAGAACTGTCAATGTGTTGGCTCTGTTAGCAGAAGAAATCTCAAAGTCTTCAGATACTTCAAAGAGAAATGCATTTAGGTTAAGTCCAATAATAGCCCATTGCTTTCATCCACTGCAAGAAATCAAGATTTAATATTCATCTGTCAAATGTTCAATGGCACTTGTAATTGTGAATGCTAATAGTAAATTCAGTTTAAAATTTTAACATTGAATATAAATTTACATGGTTTCTGTAGTTATAATATTTTGATTTAATATACCTAAGTATTTATTATTTTATTGCACATAGTTTTCAGATAGAACTATTATAGAGGTCTACCAATATCTGTTGGGTGCTGACTGTCTACACCTAGTCTGTGGACAGCAAGCTTGACTAGTCTCTCAGTTTGTCGTACTTTGGTAGCTTGTGTGTTTTTGAGAGGCTGGAAGCTATGTCACTGGTATTTCAAATACCAACAGGGTCACTCAGGTTTCAGCAGCACTTCCAGACTAAAACAGACTCAGAAGATGGAAGGGGCCATCCACTTCTCAAAGAATTAACCAGTGAAAACCTTATGAATAGCAGTGAAACACTATCTAATATATTACTGGAAAACTGTATGAACAGCCCCAAAACACTGTCTGATATAGTGCTGGAAGATAAACCCCTCATATCAGAAGGCACTTAAAATACAAGTGGGGAAGAGTTGCCTCCGCAAAGTAGAGTCCACCTTAATGATGTGGATGGACTAAGGCTTTTGGGATCTTCATTTGCTGATGTGGCACAACTCAAAATGGGAAGAAACAGCTGCAAACATCCATTAATAATTGGAACATGGAGTGTACAAAGTATGAATGTAGGAAAATTGGATGTTATCAAAAATAAAATGGAATGCATAATAATCAATATCCTAGGCATTAGTGGAAAGGAGTTCTGGTGACGTAGAGGATAAGTCATTTGGCTGATAAACAAAAGGTCAGTGCTTCAAACTCACCAGTGGCTCTGTGGAAGGAAAATGAAGCAATCTATTTCCATAAAGATTTACAGCATTGGAAACCCAATGGGGGATGCTATGAGTTCAAACTGACTCAAATGGACTGGTTTGGGCCATTTTGAATCAGACAACCACATGATCTACTATACCAGGAATGACAAATTGAAGAAGAATGGCGTGACATTCATCATCACAAAAAAAAGTTTCACGATCTATCCTGAAGTACAATGTTTCAGTGATAGGGTAATATCCGTACACCTACAGGGAAGACCAGTTAATTCTAATATTATTGAAATTTACACACCAACCACCAAAGCCAAAGACAAGGAAAATGAAAATTTTTACCAACTTCTGCATTCTGAAATTGACCAAACATGCAATCAAGATGTGTTGATTATTACTGGCGATTGGAATGTGAAAATTGGAAACAAAGAAGAATCACTGGAAGTCAGAAAATATAACTTTGGTAATGGAAATGATGCCAGAGATCACATGATAGAATTTTGCAAGACTTATGACTTCTTCACCGCAAATACTTTTTTCAAAAACATAAATGGCAGCTATACATGTGTAACTCGCCAAATGGAATACACAGGAATCAGATGGACTACATCTGTGCAAGGAGGTGATGGAGAAGCTCAATATTTTCAGCCAAAACAAGGCCAGGAGCTGATTGTGGTACACACCATCAATTGCCCATATGCAAGTTCAAGTCAAAGCTGAAGATAATTAAAACAAGTCCACGAGAGCCAAAATATGACCCTGATTTATCCCACTTGAATTTAGAGACCATCTGTTGAAAAGATTTGATGCATTGAATGCCAATGACCAAGAACCAGATGAATCGTGGGATGGCATCAAGGACATCATCCATGAAGAAAGCAAAAGGTCATTAAAAAGACAGGAAAAGAAAAAAAGTCCAAAATAGATGTCAGAAGAGACTCTGAAACTTGCTCTTGAACAGAGAGTAGCTAGAGCAAATGGAAGAAATGATAACGTAAAAGAGCTGAACAGAAGATTTCAGAGAGCAGCTCAAGAAGACAAAGTCAATTATTATAATGAAATATGCAAAGACATGGAGTTAGACAACCAAAAGGGAAAAACACATTCAACATTTCTCAAGCTGAAAGAACTGAAGAAAAAATTCAAGTCTCAAATTGCAATATCGAAAGATTCTATGGGCAAAGTATTGAATGATGCAGGGGACATCAAAATAAGATGGAAGGAATACACAGAGTCACCAAACCAAAAAGAACTGGTCAATGTACAACTATTTCAGGAGGTGGCATATGATCAAGAACCAATGGCACTGAAGGAAGAAGTTGAAGCAGCATTGAAGGAACTGGTGAAAAACAAGCCTCCAAGAGTTGATGGAATTCCCACTGAGATATTTCAATAAATGGATGCCATGCTAGAGCCACTTATTTGTCTATGCCAAGAAATTTGGAAGAAGGCCACCTGGCCAACTGACTAGAAGAGATCCATACTTGTACCCACCCCAAAGAAAGGTGATCCAAAAGAATGTGGAAATTACTAAACAATATCATTAATATCACATGCAAGTAAAAATTTGCTGAAGATAATTCAAAAATGGTTGCAGCAATATATTGATTGAGAACTTCCACAAATGCAAGCTGGATTCAGAAGAGGACTTAGAATGAGGGAAATCATCGCTGATATCAAATGGATTTTGGCTGAAAGCAAAGAATACAAGAAATATGTCTACTTGTGTTTTATTGCCTATGTAAAAGCATTTAATTATATGGCTCATAACAAACTATGGATAACATTGAGAGGAATGGGAATTCCAGAACACTTAATTGTACTCATGAGGAACCTGTATATAGACCAGGAGGTTGTCATTCAAACAGAACAAGGGGATACTGCATGGTCCAAAATCAGAAAGGGAGAGCGTCAGGGTTGTATCCTTTCGCCATACTTATTAATCTGTATGCTGAGCAAATAATCGAAGAAGGTGAATTATATGAAGAAGAATATAGCATCAGGACTGGAGGAAGACTCATTAACAACCTGTGATATGCAGGTGACACAACCTTGCTTGCTGAAAGTGAAGATGACTTGAAGCACTTACTGATAAAGATTATTAAAGACTTCAGTCTGCAGTATGGATTACACCTCAACATACAGAAAATGAAAATCCTCACAACTGGACCAGTAAGCAGCATCACGATAAATGGAGAAAAGATTGAAGTTGTCAAATATTTCATATTACTTGGTATCACAATCAACACCAGTGGAAGCAATAGTCAAGAAATCAATGTATTGCATTGGGCAAATCTGCTGCAAAAGACCTCTTTAAAGTGCTGAAGAGCAAAGACGACACTTCGAAGACTACCTTGTATGTATGGTCAGAAACTGCAACCCCCCAAAAGGGCTCTCGGACTCCATCTAGTTTAGCCAAACTTGTAAGAACTAGAAGCCATTTCCTCTATCTTGCCTTGTCATGTATTCCCCTGCTCCCCTCTGTCGTGCATTAACCACCTTCCCTGTAACGTATTAACCCATCCTTAGAATAGTTTTCGGAAGGAAGATGGGGCAATCTACTTCCGTAGTGATACTGCCTTGGAAACCCAAGGAGGGGTCGCTATGAGTTGGGTCCAATTCCACGGCACATAACAACAACAACAGAATAGTTTTCAGTCATAAAGCTTCCTAACAGCAGCATCTTATCAGAGCATACACAGGTGGTAGTCATAGGGCACTGAAAGAATTATCGCTTGAAATGTGTGTTATAGTTAATGTGCCTGAGAGAGGGTGGTGGGGAAAATATTCAGACTTCTGTGGTTGTACTTATGCTCTTTCCCCAGTTTGAAAAGCGTATGGTCAGTTTAGGGAAGAACTAGTCCATTTGGTGTGGCAAGAGAATAAAGAGGAAATGATGGGAAAGAGGTGAAGTTGAAAGGCCTAACACTACTCAAGACCTTTGAAAATCTGACCACAATCACAAGTTTGAAGTTTATTCTCTAAAACATTTCCACAGAGGACAGCGACAAGATCTCAGGTGTGCTTTTAGAGAAATAATTCTGACAACTGCAAAGGATGGATTGCTGGTGGCAAAGACTAGAACCAAGAAGACGAGGTGGTTCCATTCAGCAGGTGGCATTTGTACTTTTACAAAAATCTTAAGGAAAGTGTAGATGGAAGGAATTTAAAAGACACTATTCAGGGTAGAACTAAGAATTGGTGGCCAATAGGTAGAGGCATTAATTAAAAGAGTAAATGTATTCCACCTAGCTTAGGGCCTGGAACATAGTAGGCACTCAATAATAAAGAATATTTCCCCATCTCTTAGAAGTTCATACAGTTTACAACTGGTGTGTTTTTCTGTTAGTTGTTCACTGAAATAACTTTGATTCTTTTTTAAAAACTAGAGCTAGTATGTTGTCATCTAGGAAAAATTTTAAGTGCAATATAAATTGGAACAACCACTGTGGAAAGCTTATGGCAGTATTTGACAAGATTTGTAAATGTTGTGTAAAGTTGAAGACTCTCATGCTCTAAGGCCTTGTAAATCCACTTCTAGATATAATCCCAAGAAAAACTTTCACACATCTAAGAGTTTCATGCACAGGGATGTTCATTGAAGCATTGTTGTTGTTGTTGTTGTTGTTATGTGCCGTTGAGTCGGCCCCGACTCATAGCGACCCCTCCTTGGGTTTCCGAGGCAGTATCACTACGGAAGTAGGATTGCCCAACCTTCCTTCCGAGGAGTGGCTGGTGGGTTTGAACCGCCAGCCTTCTGGTTAGCAGTCAAGTGCTTTAGCCACTATGCTACCAGAGATCATTGAAGCATAGTTCACAGAAAATTAGTAACAATTGACATGTCTGTCAAGAGGAAAATGAATAAATAAATAGTGAAATATTCACTTAATAGCATGCTATACAGCATTTATCAGCCTGAGTAAATCTTAAAACCATTTAAGGGGGAAAAAAATTGCAAATGGATATGATACTATTTGAATACCATCTGATTAACAAGAAGGAAGAGGCTGGTGAAAAAGAGGTGTTCACAGGAGGTCTTAATTATATTTATGACATTAACTTCTTCCAAAAAACGAACAAATGTGACAATGTTAACTGGGTAAAACTGGTGTTTATTTCAAGGTTCACTCTTATTTGTATGTGTGGAACGTTGTTCATTAAAATAGAAAGAAAATGCAGTACAATAGTTAAATGTCTATTGTCCTTGAAGCTCTGAAATAATATTGTGCCCTATAGTTGCTAAAGGCTTCAGGATACAGGCAGGGCCACATCCTTAATCATGAATGATCTCTAGTAACAGCCACCACCCTGGTGCACTAGACAGGGAATTCTGAGAAACAGGAGTTCATTTTTGGCTCTAACTTTGAACAATTTGGTCAATAAGTGTTCTGTGAATTTTAGCAGTTCATTTTTCTTTGGGGCAGCATAGTTCCTAAGGCATTTAACTGTTAACCAGAAGGCTGGCGGTTGTTCAACCCCACCAGCCACTCCTCAGAAGGAAGATTGCCGACTCCACGGCACTGAGTGCGAGCGTGACACAAGCACAGTAGTTTCTGTAGTAGTAATCAAGAAGATTTACTTAAATGCCTAACCAAAGATTCTGTTGCTATATTAGCACCAGAAATCCTCCTAACCCAGCTGACATAAATAGATGCCTGGAATGGCACCTTCTGATGGAGTGTTCACACACAGCTGTTATCCACAGAGGGGCACAGCATCTGCTCCAAAGTCCTGCTGGGGTTTATCTCTTACTACCCTACTCACATTCCAGAACAAATTGTTTCTATCTCCTCCCTTGCTGAGGCTTTAGAAGAATCCTGTCTGCAAAATAGTATCTCATTCCTAGAAGCCTTTGATATAAAAATGGGATAATGTTGCCCTCTGGTGTTACCAGGGAGGTAACAAGCAGCTGTACATACTTGGTCAGGAGGAGAAACTGAAGTGAGGCAAGGAAAGCAGAACAGTAGCTCTCACCAAGCAAGTGTATGAACTAACAGATTGTTTTATTTAATCCTTACAAAAACTTGGCAAAGTTCATTATTATATTCCCAATTTTTATAGATAAGAAAAGTTTTCAGAGAAATTGAGTAATTTATTCAAAGTCATATTGCTAGGAAATGGATTGAAACTTGAGCCCAAGTCTGTTTGACATTAAAGTCCATAGTCTTTCCACTGTACCATTCTGCGGGCCACATAAAAATTGGATTTGTCAATTGATTTTTAACAAGGATGTTAAATCCACACAATGGGCAAAGAATAGTCTCTTCAATAAATGGTGCTAGGACAACTGGATCTCCACATGCTAAAAGGAATTGGATCAAAAACTCATACCACATATGAAAATTAACTCAAAATGAATCAATGACCTAAATATAAGAACTAACACCATGTAATTCTTAGAAGAAAACATAAGGGTAAAACTTCAAAATCTTGTTTTTGACAATACAGTCTTAGATATGATACCAGAAGCATGTTGTTGTTGTTGTTTGCCGTCGAGTCGGCCCCGACTCATAGCGACCCCTCCTTGGGTTTCCGAGGCAGTATCACTACGGAAGTAGGATTTCCCAACCTTTCTTCCGAGGAGTGCCTGGTGGATTTGAACCGCCAGCCAGAAGCATACACAAGAAAAAAAATTAGAAAAATTGGTCGTCATCAAAATTTAAAAAAAAAAAAAAAAATGGTGCATTAAAGATTTTACAAAGAAAGTAAAGATATAACCTCCAGAATGGAAGAAAAATATTTAAGAGGCATGCATCTGATAAGGGTTTAAAATCCAGAATATTTAGAGAACTCCAAAACAACAAAAAGATAAACAATTAAAAATGGACAAAGAACCTGAATAGACATTTCCCAAAAAAGACACCAAATAGCTAATAAGCACATGAAAAGATGTTCAATATCATTAGTCATTAGGGACATGCAAATAAAAACCACAACGAGATGCCGCCTCACACCCACTAGGATGATGATTGTCACAAATATGGAAAATAACAAATGTTGATGAGGATGTACAGACATTGGTACCCTTATTCACTACTGGAGGGAATGGAAAATGGAGCTGCCTCTGTGGAAAACAATATGGTGGCTCCTCAAAAAAGTTAGAGAATTACCATATGATCCAGCAATTCTACACCTAGGTGTATACTCAAGAGACTTGAAAGCAGAGACTCAAATCATATGTATACACCAATATTCAGTGTAGCATTATTTGGAATAGCCAATAGGTAGAAACAACCCAAGGGTCCATCAACAAATGAATGAATAAACAAGATGAAGTGTATCTATAAAATGAAATATTATTGTTGTCAGTTGCCATTGAGTTAATTCCAACTCATAGCAACCCTGTTTGTGAAAAGTAGATTTTCAAGGCTGTGACCTTTTCAAAGATCACTGGGTGTTTCTTCCAAGGCACCAAATTGCCAAATTGCCAACCTTAGAAATGACTGTCTAGTGCTTAACCTTTGCAACTGTGCAAGGACTGAAATGGATTATTCAGTCATAAAAAGAAATTAAATTCTGATACATGCTACAATATGGAATAACCTTGAAACATTACGCTGAGAGAAATGACACAGACACAAAGGGACGAATATTGTATGATCTCACTTATACACTTCTATGAAATAATATGCATAGAGACAAAAATTTATTAGCAATTACCAGAGGCTAGAGGGAGGAAGGAATGACGAAGCAGTACTGAATTTCTGATGTACTGAATTTCCAATAGGAGATGGGTAGTGGTGATGATTGCACAAAATGGTAAGGGTAATTAATGTCCCTGAATTGTACACTTAAACATGGTTAAGATGGCAAAGTTTTTGTTAAGTATTTTTTACCACAATCAAATTAAATTAAAAACTGGGTCTTCAAATACATGTATTTAATAATAATATGTCAAAAATAGAACTTCAGGATAAATTGGCTTATTCCACAAAGTGCCCCAGTGTACTTTATGATGAAGTATATGCATCCATGTGTGTGTTGGTGTGTGTGCGTCCCCACATGTACACGTGTGTGTTATAGGAAACAGTGCATTGGTGCCTTTGCTTATGTGATTTTTTTCACCTGTAATGCTCTCCTCTAACCAGAGGGCTGGCGGTTCAAACCCACCAGCCACTCCTCGGAAGGAAGATGGGGCAATCTACTTCCGTAGTGATATTGCCTCAGAAACCCAAGGAGGGGTGGCTATGAGTTGGGGCCAACTCGATGGCAAATAACAACAACAACAATGCTCTCCTACATTTTCCCCAAAATCCTTCATAAAAATTCACTGCCTTCTTCACTAACCCTTGTCTTTCCCTTACTTCTGAATCTCCTATCACTTTCTCTGTATAATTTATCTTAGTCACTTTGTCTAATTCCTCCTTCCACTTTCATTTTATTATTTAGTAAACTGCCTGAAAACTGAAGCTGTGATTTTTTTTTTTTTTTTTAAATTTAGACTCTTATAGCACTTTCACAGTGATCCACAATGAATACACACTCAAGATTTCTATAGAATTTGGACCGTACTAGATGTCAGCTACTGTCATTGTTGAGATTTTATTCCAAGAGGTTAATATCTTCTTCCAACTTGATAACATCCCATTGTTATCATTACAGAGAAGCAAGCCATGTTCATGTATGGCAGGATCCAGCCTCTTCTAATTCACATCACATTCAGGTGAAAACATTGGGCAAAGGACCTAGGAGTTGAAAAGTGGACTGGAAGTGGAAACTGTTGTGGCCGGGTTCTGCCATCCTGGTTTCAGTCTTCCTTCATTTCCCCATCCTCCCAGCCCCTCCATATTTGGTAGTTGTTCTGTTCTCCCTAGCACCATCTACCCTCTCATTCAATTGCTCCCTTAAATAGAACCTTTCTGCATTTTCCTTTCCCTAAATGGCTTTCACTGATCCCCGCTCTGGCATGTCCTCTGTTTTCAGGGAAATGTGACTAACCTCCTGACCTCTAATTCTGCTATAGGCCAGCTGTCTTCCCACAGGCCATATATTAACCCCGTTTAAGCAAGCCTTTAAATTCCTGGGATGCTCAGTCAGCAGCAGCAGCAGCACCATCTGCTAGCAGTTTAACCCCTGTCTCCCTGGGCTTCAATAGTGGATATGGATTATAAACCCAAACTTCCATATGTAACCAGATATGAATCATATAATATCTTAATGCTCCTCTGAAATTCCATTCATTCTGTTACCAAAATTAGTCTTGATATTATAAGGAAAAATTTTAGTACAGTTATGTTAGTTTCAATGTTATATATAGTAGCAAAATATTATAATCAATTTGAACATGCAATAAATAAATACACAATTTAGCCATATATAGCACAATAACTTTTTAATATTTATATATAATATTGTGTGGTTTGGAAGAATATTTATTAACCTGGAGAACTGCTTACAATATAATATTAAGTGGAAAAAATAACAAGACATAAAAATGTAGTAAACATTTTCATGTATTTTCATCTAACCATTTTTTTCTACCCATACATATTAAAAAAGAAATAAAAAAACTACATATGACCTCCTAAAATTTCCTAGTACAAAGTTTTTAAGCAATATAGATGGTGCTCCGGTCTGGAACAGCTAAGGGAGACAAACGTATTTGTCAGTTTGTCATACTGTGGTGCCTTGAGTGTCATACTGTGGTTGCTGTGAGGCTGGAGGATTTGCCACCAGTGTATCAAATGCCAGCAGGGTTACCCATGGTGGACAGGTTTCAGCAGAGCTTCCAGACTAAGACAGACTCAGAAGAAGGAAGAGGCCAAACACTTCTCAAATAATTGGGCAGTGAAAACTTTATGGGTAGCAGTGAAACACTCTCTGATACCACTGTGATTGGAATACAAAAGTTGGGAACAAAGAAGAATCAGCAGTAGCTGGGAAATATGGCCTTGGTGATAAAAATAACGCTGGGAATCGCAAGACAGAATTTTGCAAGACCAATAACTTATTCATCACAAATTCCTTTTTTCAATGACACAAATGGAAGCTATACATGTGGACTTCACCAGTCAAAGTACACAGGAATCAGAATGACTATATCTGTGGCAAGAGTCCAGGAGCTGATTGTGGAACAGACCATCACCCGCTCACCTGCAAGTTCAAGTTGAAGTTGAAGACAATTAAAACAAGTCCACAAGAGCCAAAATATGACCTTGGTTATATCTCTCCTGAATTTCGAGATCATCTAAAGAATAGATTTGATGCATTGAACACCAATGACCAAAAGCCAGAGGAATTGTGGGATGACATCAAGAATACCATCCATGTAGAAAGCAAAAGGTCATTAAAAAGACAGGAAAGGGAGAAAAGACCAAAATGAATGTCAGAAGAGCCTCTGAAACTTGCCCTTGAATGGAGAGTAGCTAAAGCAAATGGAAGAATTGACAGGATAAAAGATGTGAACAGAAGATTTCAGAGAGCAGCTCAAGAAGACAAAGTCAATTATTACGATGAAATGTGCAAAGACCCCCTGGAGTTAGAAAACCAAAAGGGAAGAACACACTCAGCATTTCTCAAGCTGAAAGAACTAAGGAAAAAATCTGAGCCTCAAATTGGAATACTGAAAGATTCCATGGGTAATATGTTGAATGATGCAGCAAACATCAAAAGAAGATGGATGGAATACACAGAGTCACTGTACCAAAAAGAACTGGTACATGATCATCCATTTCAGGAGGTGGCATATGATCAAGAACCAATGGTATTGAAGGAGGAAGTCGAAGCTGCACTGAAGGAATCAGCGGAAAACAAGGGTCTGAGAATTGACAGAATACCTATTGAGATGTTTCAACAAACAGATGCCACACTGGAGGCACTCACTTGGCTATGCCAAGAGATTTGAAAGACAGCTACCTGGCCAACTGACTGGAAGAGATCCATATTTGTACCCATTCCAAAGAAAGGTGATCCCACAGAATGTGGAAATTATCAAACAACATCATCGATACACACAAGAAAAAACCTTACTGAAGATAATTCAAAAACGATTGCAGCAGTATATTTACAGAGAACTTTCAGAAATGCAAGTTGGATTCAGAAGGGGACATGGAGTGAGGGATATCATGCTGATCTCAGATGGATCTTGGCTGAAAGCAAAGAATAACAGAAAGATGTTTACTTGTGTTTTATTGATTATGCAAAAGCATTCTATTGTGTGGATCATAACAAATTGTGGATAACATTGAGAAGAATGGGAATTCTAGAACACTTCATTGTGCTCATGAGGAACCTGTACATGGATCAGAAGGCTGTCGTTCAAACGGAACAGGGTGACACTGCATGGTTTAGAATCAGGAAGGGAGTGTGTCAGGGTTCTATCGTTTCACCACACTTATTCAATCTGTATGCAGAGGAAATAATCTGAGAAGCTGGACTATATGAAGAAAAATGTGGTGTGGCATCAGGATTGGAGGAAGGCTCATTAACAACCTGAGATACAGAGATGACACAACTTTGCTTGCTGAAAGTGAGGAGGACTTGAAACACTTAGTGATGGAGATTAAAGACTGCAGTCTGCAGTGTGGATTACACCTCAATATAAAGAAAACAAAAATCTAAGCAACTGGACCAATAAGCAGCATCACGATAAATGGAGAAAAGATTGAAGTTGTCAAAGACTTCATATTACTTGTTTCTACAATCAACACCAATGGAAGGAGCAGCCAAGACATCAAAAGATGTATTGCATTGGGCAAATCTGTTGCAAAAGATCTCTTTCAAGTGATGAAGAGCAAAGATGTCTCCTTGAAGACTAAGGTGAGCCTAACCCAAGCCATATGCCTAACCCATGCCTCATATGCATATGAGAGCTGCACAATGAATAAGGAAGACCAAAGAAGAGTTGATGCTTTTCAGTTGTGGTACTTGCAAAGAATGCTGAAAGTACCATGGACTGCTAAAAGAACTAACAAATCTGTCCTGGAGGAAGTGCAGCCAGAATGCTACTTGGAAGTAAGAATGCCCAGACTTCATCTCACCTACTTTTGTTATGTTGTCAGAAGGGACGATTCCCTGGAGAAGAATATCATGCTTGGTAAAGTGGAGGGTCAGCAAAGGAGGGGAAGGCCTTTAACAAGATGGATTGACACAGTGGCTGCAATGATGGGCAGGTATAGTAGGGATTGTGAGGCTGGCACAGGACTGGGCAGTGTTTCATTCTGTTGTACATAAAAACCCTATGAGTCAGAAATGACCCCACAGCATATAACAACAGCTGGTGCCCAATAAAACTAGGTGTCTGAGATTATTATTTACTTTTCAGATGAGAAGAGTGCTGATAGTGAGAATAGAGTTAGGTTCTGACAGTGTTAAGAATTTTCAAAACTTCGTAATTCAGGGGCAGTAGAGAGGGGAAAAAAAAGCATTCAAAGTGAATTGAAAAGGGTTGGGTTCAAATTCAGCTCTTCTCATCTCCATGGCAATGTGGCATGGGGAAATTTGCTTATCCCTATTTTACAGATGAAGTTCAAGCTAATAAATCTTGTTCCACTTCTGCCAACCTCAAAGTGCAAAAGGTAATATGGCTATTCATTTAAAAATCACTTTTATATATTCATAGGAATAACAAATCAATGCCAATAAGATAACTCTGCTATAGGTACAGCATATTGCACAAGCAATAGCCACTTTATTGTTCCACCAGTTCCTAGAACCCTTTCTTCCACTACTAATTCTTCAATATCACCATAGAAAAATCAACCTTCCACTTCTCTCCTTTCTTCCCTCTTTTCCTTCTCAAAGTCATTTCATGGTTTCTTATTGTACATATCTGAGGCACAAATTTTCCAGTTCCAATTCGATCAAGTTGACTCTGATTTATTGCACCCCCTGTGTGTTAAAGTAGAATAGCTGTTCCATACGGTTTTAAATGGCTAATTGTTTTAAAGTAAATCAACAGATCTTTCTCCCTACATGCTTCTTGGTGGACTTAAAGAACCAACTTTTCAGTTAGCAATGGAACATGTCCCTGGGTGGTGCAAACTCATGGAGTCACCATGAGTCAAAGTCCACTCAACAGCAATTTCAATCACAGATTCCAAGCCAAAAACAAATCCGTTGCCATGGAGTTGATTCAGACTCATAGCAACAGAGTAGAACTGCCCCCATAAGGTTTCCAAGGCTATAAATCTTTATGGAAGTAGACCGCCTCCTCTTTCTCCGCCAGCACAGCTGTTGAATTTGAACCATCAACCCTTTGGTTAGCAGCCTAGCACTTTACCCACAGTGCCACTGGGGCTACTTAGTCATAGATTAGAGGGGCAGAAAAGCAGAACAGTGCAAATGCTTTTTCCATTCCATATTTTCAACAAGACACTCCTCCTTGTCTCCCTGAAAAGACACAGGGCACTATCACTAGAAAAAAAAAAAAAAAATTGGCCGCCCATGAGTACATAATTCCATTGGAAGGTGACAATCCCACTATTGCAGTTTCAGATAGGCAAGGTCAGAAATTTATATAATGCTTGATTCTGCCAAACAGGCAAACACACACACACACACACACACACACACACACATCATACTTGCTTTTAACAGCCATATACTGCAAGGATTTCATATTTCTCTCTATGGTGTTTGTTTTCAGGATACAGGAGAGGAGCTGAGAGCCCACATGACACAATTGTCCCTCCAGACAGCTGAGTATTTCCACGGGGAGACAATGGCATCTACTTGGAAGACTTCCTTTAATATCTATTCAGACAGCAGGTGTTCAACACACAGCTCAGCCCTACCAGACAAAGAGCCATTTTTGTAATAAACTCAGAGCAATACCACCAATAACATTAGAGAAAAAGTTCAGTATAAGCCAATAATGAAGTCAAGTCCATCCATTCTGGCATAGAGTTGGGGAAGGAAATATACAGAAGTAGAGGTTCAATTAATTCCTGGGTAAGTTTTCCATTTTTATGCTTAGCTCTTATACCTGAGCATATATCATTGCCCTTATTCTGTTATAGCAAACATACACATACATCCCAACACCCCAACTGTGGAGATTAAGTTCCCAAATGTCCACAATACAGAAGAAATTGAATTTGAGGAACTCAAGAACTTAATGTGCAAAATGGGTTGACACACTGAGTTTAGGACTGAATTTATAGAACCTTAATTAAAGTAACAGTATAAAACAATACAGTAAATGAAGAGACAACCAATGACCTTTTGCATAACTTATATTAGTAAAAAATGAATTTCTACTTAAAATGGGCAGGAGAAAGGTACTACTTATCAGGTGTTACTAGTCATACATCTGTAATATGCCTGATTTATCTCTTACTTCTCATGGCTCTCCAAACCTTAGACTAGCCTTACCTGGAATCTTTTACTCAAGAGGAACAAATACATTACCCAAGAAACACAAGCAGAATCGAGGATAAAAATATTCATTCAAGTTGGAATACATTAAAATTAGTTGTGCCCAGGAATTTCCAAAGAGTCTTTGGTGATGCAATCAGTTAAGCTGAAAGGTTAGTGGTTCAAACCAACCCAAAAGTGCCTCAGAAATCAGGCTTGGAGATCTACTTCTGAAAGGGCATAGCCTTGAAAAATTTAAGAAGCAGTTATACCCTGTACACATGAGGTCTCCATGAGTAAAAATCAACTTAATAGCATCTAACAACAGGTATTTGCAAGGAGACATTTAGAAATAATTTCTATAATACAAGCCATGGTATTTTCAACCACCTCACATGCATGAGAAAGCTGGACAATGAATAAGGAAGACTGAATAAGAGTTGATGCTTTTGAGTTGTGGTGTTGGTGAAGAATACTGAAAGAAGTATGGACTGCCAAAAGAATGAACATTATGTATCCTGGAAGAAGTACAGCCAGAATGCTCCTTGGAAGCAAAAATGGCCAGACTCTGTCCCACCTACTTTGGTCATGTTGTCAGAAGGGGCCATTCCCTGGAGAAAGATATCATGCATGGTAAAGTGGAGGGTCAACGACAAAGGGGAAGGCCCTCAACAAGACAGATAGACACAGTGGCTGCAACAATGGGCCCAGTTATAGCAAAGATTGTGCACAGCTGGCACAGGACCAGGCAGTGTTTCGCTCTGCTGTACATAAGGTTACTATGAGTCAGAGCCTACTTGATAGCACCTAACAACAACAATAACAGATGGAATAATGAAAAGGAAAGGAAGCAGGTAGGATTGATGCTTGAGGATAATTCAAGAGCAGCAGTGAGAGAAAGAAAAGGAACAAGACTAATGGGGAAGAAGTTATTTCCCTCCCACCTTTAGTCTTCTTCAACGCTTCTGAAGGATCACAGAAGCCAAGAAAATGGAAAATGTTCAGAGACAATGGAAAATTATCATGGTTGAATGATGCAGATAGGTAGAGGAAACTGAGGATCATGAGCACTGATTTGATATCTAGGATTTGACAGAAGACCTTTGGCTTCTGGACTCACTGCTCCACTAAACTGCTTCTCTTTCAGGTCCAGAGTAAGCCATGAGGGAAAAGAGTACGAGTGGACTCTCCCTTCCCTTCATTATCAAACTTGTTATTGCTCATCATCTCTTTCAAGATGAGACAGTAATGGAAATGCGGTAGTTAAGGTTGTGTGTCATCTTGGCTGGGCTATAGTTTTGAGTGAGTTGGCAGTGGGATGTAGTTATTCCCCATGATGAGATTGAATGCAGTGTAATCGACTCCATGTGAGCAGCAAATTAGTTACCTTTGGGGTGTGGCCTGCTTCCAGTACATATAGAGAAGCTTTGGGAAAGGTCTCTAGCTTTTTGGCACATTTTGGACCATGTTGCCTGCTGATCTTGGGACTGTTCCTAGACTTGAACAAGTGGCCTGCCATGTTGCCTGCTGATCTTGGGATTGCACCATTTTATCTGCCAATCTTGGGTTTATCAGCCTCAGCAGCCAGCAGCTTTGTGAGCTAGAAGAAGCCTCCAGCTCCATCGGGCCTGGAACAAGAGGCAGAACTGAAGCCCAAAATCAAAGGGCCTTTACCCAGGCCTTAGATCCAGCACTCTGAATTTGGACTTCTAGCCTCCTAAACTGTAAGAGAATAAATTTCTATTTGTTAAAACCATCCACTTGTGGTATTTCTGTTAAAGCAGTATTAGAAAATCAAGACAGGAATCAAAGGAAATTTCTATAGGATGAAAGAAGCTTAATTACATTAAGAACTTGAGCTGTTGTTCAACTATTATTTATAAATAAATGAATAAGCCATTAAATTTCCCTTCATCCAGGTTATATTATTCACTTCTTTGCCTACTTCAAAGATGTCTTTCCTTTTTACTAAGAAAGGCAAATGTAATTATATCAATGAAAATGAATCCAGAAGAGTCTATAATATTAAATAGCAGACTTGGAAGGCCAATTAATAGTGAGCTAACCTGATCATCTGTGGAAAACTTATTTTCTTCTATGGTATTTCCAGACACAGTAGCAGAGAAGTCTCTATGCAATGAATTTTTAGACACTTCTAATAATTTAGTACTCCCTTTTGTATTATTCAGTGTGACTTTGTTGTTGTGGTTAGATGCTGTCAAATCAATTCCAACTCATAGTGACCCCATGTACACAGAATGAAATACTGCCCAGTCCTGTGCCATCCTCACAATTCTTGCTATGCTTGAGCCCATTGTTCCAAGTACTGTGTCAATCTATCTTGTTGAGTGTCTTTCCCTTTTTCACTGAGCCTCTGCTTTACCAAGCATGATATCCTTTTCCAGGGACTGGAACCTTCTGACAACCTGACATAAATACATGAGACAAAGTCTGCCTATTCTCCCTTCTAAGGAGAATTCCAAGACAGATTTGTTCATTATTCTGGTAGTCCATGGTATATTCAGTATTCTTCATCAACACCACAATTCAAATGCATTGATTCTTCTTCCTTCCTCCTTATATTCATTGTCCAGCTTTCACATGCATACGAGGCAAATGAAAATAACATGGCTTGAGTCTAGCACACCTTAGTCTTCAAAATGACATCTTTGCTCTTTCACACTTTAAAGAGGGGTTTTTCAGCAGATTCACCCAGTGCAATACTTCATCTGATTTCTTGACTGCTGCTTCCATGGGTGTTGACTGTGGATCCAAGTGTGACTTTGTTGCTGTTAGGTATCGCTGAGTCATCTCTAACTCATAGCAAACCTAGGTACAGCAGAACAGAACACTGCCCAGTCCTGTGCCAGCTCTACAATCCTTGCTATACTTGAGTCCATCATTGTAGCCACTGTGTCAATCCATCTTGTTGAGGGCTTTCCCCTTTGTCATTGACCCTCCACTTTAACATATATGATATCCTTCTCCAGGGAATGGTCCCTTCTGACAACATGACCAAAGTAGGTGAGAGGAAGTCTGGCCATTCTCACTTCCAAGGAGCATTCTGGCTGTACTTCCTCCAGGTCAGATTTGTTAGTTCTTTTAGCATCACTTTCAGCATTCTTCACCAACACCACAACTCAAAAGCACTGACTTTTCTTTAGTCTTCCTTGTTCATTGTCCAGCTCTTACATGCATATGAGGTGACTGAAAATACTATGGCTTGTGTCAGGCACACCCTAGTCTTCAAGGAGATGTTTTTCCTCTTCAGCACTTGAAAGAGGTCTTTTGCAGCCAATTTGCCCAGTGCTATATGTCGATTGATATCTTTACTGCTGCTTCCATTGGTGTTGATTGTAGACCTAAGTAATATGAAGTCTTTGACAATTTCAATCTTTTCTCCCTCTATGATGATGCTGCTTTTTGGTTCAGTTGTGAGAATTTTTGTTTTCTTTATATTGAGGTGTAATCCATACTGCAGACTGTCGCCTTCAATCTTCATCATGCATATATTCTTCAAGTCATCCTCACTTTCAGCAAGCAAAATTGTGTCATAAGCATATCACAAGTTGTTAATGAGTCAGTCTTTCTCCAATCCTGATGCCACATTCTTCTTCATATAGTCCAGCTTCTTGGATTATTTGCTCAGCGTACAAGTTGAATAAGTATGGTGAAAAGATACAACCCTGACACATTCCCTTTCTGATTTTAAATCATTCATTGTCCCATTGTTCTGTTCAAAAACAGGCTCCTGGTCTATGTACAGGGTCCTCATGAGCACAATTAAGTGTTCTGGAATTCCCATTCTTCTCAATGTTATCCACAATTTGTTATGATGCACACAGTCTAAAGCTTTTGTATAGTCAATAAAATATAAGCAAACATCTTCTAGTATTCTTTGCTTTTGGGGCCAAGATCCATCTGATATCAGCAATGATATCCCTCATTCCACATCCTCTTCTGAATCCAGCTCGCATTTCTGGAAGTTCTCTGTCAATATACTGCTGCAACCATTTTTGAATTATCTTCAGTAAGATTTTACTTGCAGGAGATATTAATGATATTGTTCAATAATTTCCACATTCTGTGGGATCACCTTTCTTTGGAATGGGTATAAATATGGATCTCTTCCAGTCAGTTGGCCAGGTAGTTGTCTTCCAAATCTCTTGGCACAGCCAAGTGAGTGCCTCCACCACGACATTCATTTGAAACATCTCATTGGGTATTCCATCAATTCCCAGAGGCTTGTTTTTCACCACTTCCTTCAGTGCAGCTTTGACTTCTTCCTTCAATACCATTGGTTCTTATTTGACTTTAAGGGGAGCAAAACTAAGAACAAATTGAGACTATTACAGAGAGGCTCAATAATTAATTCCTCTCCCATTTGATAACAATTCTCAAATATTTGAAGGGTTTTCATATTTTTTCTGTCTTCTTTAATAAATTAAATCAAGAAACATTTATCAAGGGTGTTTTTCAAAGAAGAAGAAAAATAACTATTCCACCCTGCGAAATCGGAGAGTTTCAAAGCATCTGGGCTTTGGCAACCTCTCACCACTGTAAGTTATCCAACCCATATACTAATGCCTCTATAACTTTTTTTTTTCCAAAAAAAAAAAAAGTGTCCCTAGGGTCTGTCCTGCATCAGGAAATTAGAGGATGCATTTATATTTTGTCTTTTTTACCAGAATACAGCATTCATTGTCATATAACTTGTAAGTGGTGAGTTTATAGACACTTGGTAACTCTTAAGGTCACCCAGAAGTCAGATGTTTATGATTATTAACCAAAGATATCCCCATGGTTCTAATAGAATGCATTACTATGTAAAATGGAGAAACTGACCATGTGGATAGCATTCAAGATTCTTCAGAAACAACTGCTTGGACAGTTGTGTTGGAGAGAAACCCAATCCGTTGGGTTAAAAGAAAAGCACACATTCTTATGCTGTCAGCCTAAATAGCAAATCTTTCCTCCTTTACTGGGAAAAAAAAAGTAGGAAATGTTTCATGGATAATTGTATCAATACATAAATCTAACTTTCTGAACACAGGATAGAGAATTCACAAATTCACAAAATTCACATTCTCGCTCTCTCTCTCTCTCGCTCACTCTCTCTCTTTTCTGAAAAAAATAGTATAGAATATAAAATGTCCAAATATTCTAAATTTATCTTACTTTTGGTCAGTATAGCTTACAAACTATTAAGCACATTAGCAAAATATTTGACAAAAGTATTTTTGTTGGACAATCTAGTCCTGTAGAGATACCACCTTGGAAACCCAAGGAGGGGTTGCTATGAGTCAAATTGACTCAATGACAGTGAATTTAGTTTTTCTTTGGGGGAGGTAAGACAAATAAGAATCTTAGAACAGAAGTACATTCTCCCTCACTATTTTTTTTTAATCCATAGGGACTATTTTACAGATGTAGAAATACTAAATATAAAGATTAAATTTTCAGTGTAAATAAATATCTCTAAGCAGGATTCACAATACTATTTCTTCTCTATACATTTCCACACATCATTTGTGTACACTATATTTAGACAAATCATCCTTAATATTTCATTGCAAGTCACTAAAGAAAGCAAGGCTTTTAGGAGGGAAAAATATATGTTGTTCTTCAAGTTTTCTTATTTTTACTATTAATAGTGGACTTGAAAAATGTAGTTAGAATAAGGAAACTTATGTAGAAACTCATTTAAATGTTTGCTACTGTAAGGATTTTCATATCTCTCATAAGATTATTTTCTATAATAATTCCTTCTATATAAAAAATATGTAGGTGGCCATACCAGAAATAATGCTTCTATTACATAAGATTTATCTGGGATTCATGCTGCTACTACTTTTGCAACACTAAAAAACAGTCCTGCCCAATAGAAAAAAATGTGAACCAAATATCTAACATCAAATTTTCTAGTACTCGCATTTTAAAAAGTAGAAAGAAACAGGTAAGATTAATTTTAATAATATATTCTATTTCACCCAATATGGTTAAAAGCTATCATTTAAAGTGTTGAATAGTGACATATGGCTTGGACAGGAAAGACGTACACACAATGGAGCCTAGAGAATCACAGAGGTGAGAATTTGGAATAGATTCCTAAAATTAAACTGAATAGCTACTCCCAACCAGACCCTCACCTCAAAGGACCCAGAAGACGCTCCTTTCACCAAGTATTAAGAAATGCACTGGTGGGGGAATATGTATTCATATAAAGATTATTAACAGCCCCAGGGTTACAGGTGAGGAGAGACAACTCAGGGACGCCCAAAGTAGCAGGCAGGAAGAGCAAGAGAAAGGGGATTAAAAGCCAGGAAGCCAGAGAGAAGAGCAA
>NW_006921822.1:5357687-5365702 GCF_000298275.1 Orycteropus afer afer
CAGGGATTGTGGGGCTGGCGCAGGATCGGGCAGTGTTTCATTCTGCTGTGCATGGGGTCGCTATGAGTCGGAAACGACTCGACGACACTTAACAACAACAACAACAACATCCTGTAAAATAGCAGCACTAGGCTGTGGTTGTACTGAAGTTAAAAATGGTTTGTTGTGTAAACAGAGTTCCATTTCTGGCATAACACCATGAGGAGCTCCACAAACTTGCTCCTCAATTAAACTGATAAAATGTATTTCATAACAATCATTTAAAAGTATCTGGAAATAGTCCTAAGTGCTTATGTTATAATTATTTATGGGGTTTTATTAAGATGTTCTGTATACAAGATAATTTCATTTGCCAATACAGATAGTTTTACATCTTTCTTTGTAATATGAATGTCTTTTATTTCTCTTTCTTGCCAAATTGCCCTGGCTAGAATCTTCAATACAATGTTGAACAGAAGTGGTGAGAATGGACATCCTTGTTTCATTCCTGATCTTAGGGGGAAAGCATCCAGTCTCTTACCGTTAAGGATAATGTGAGCTGTGGGTTTTTCATAGGTGCTGTTTATCAGGTTGAGGAAGTTCTCATCTACTCCTATTTGGTTGCTTTTATCATGAAATGGTATTGCATTTTGTAAAATGATTTTTTGGTGTCTGTTGATATGATCATGTAGTTGCTGTTTTGTATTCTATTGATATTGTGCATTACATTAATTGATTTTTTGGGATCAATCAATCTTGCATTCGTAGAGTAAATCTCACATAGGCATTGTGCATATTTCTTTTTACATATTGCTAAATTCAGTTCTCTCGGTTCAAACCCACCAGCCACTCCTTGGAAGGAAGGTTGGGCAATCCTACTTCCGTAGTGATACTGCCTCAGAAACCCAAAGAGGGGTCGCTGTGAGTCGGGGCCGACTCAATGGCATATAACAACAACGACAAAATTCAGTTCTCTAGTTTTTTCCTTGAGGCTTTTTGCATTTATATTCATAAAAGGTATTGGTCTGCCATTTGTGTTTAATTTTCTTCTTATCTGTGGCTTTCAGCATTTGTACCATCTGCAGGTTTGTGAATGTCTGTATTTATCCTATGGAGTTTGTTGAGATTCCTGAGTGATTCCTTCAATAAATGTGGAAATTTTCAGCCATTATTTATGTTTTTTTTTTTTTTTTTTTTCCTGCTCCTTTCTTGTTTTCCTTTCCTTCTGGTACTCCATTAGGTGTATGTTGTGCATATATATTCTGAAGCTCTATTTATTTTTCTCAATTCTTTTTTCCACTTCTCTTCTTTGGCTTGCATAATCCCTATTAATCTATCATCTAGTTTGTATATTCTTTCATCTGCCAGTTCAAATCTATTTTTGAGTCCCTGTAATGAATTTATTTCAGTTATCATTAACCACAGAATTTCCATTTTTTTAATAACTTATATATGATAAGAGATTTGTATATAGAATACATAGGGACTCGTAACTCAAAAAATAAAAAGACAAATAACCCATTAAGACATGGGCAAAAGAATAGCCATTTATCCAAAGAAGATATACAAAAGATGCTCAACATCACTAGTCATCATAGAAATGCAAATCAAGATCACAAGATATCATTTCATAATAATAGGATGGATAGAATGAGAAAAATCAGATAACAACAAGTATTGATGATGACATGGAGAAACTCTGAACTCTCATATACCACTGATGGGGAAGAAAAATGGTGCAGCCATTTTGGAAAACAATCTGGTCGTTCTCAACTGGTTAAACACAGAGTGATCATTAGACCCACTCAATCCCTCCTAGGTATATACTCAAGAGAAATTAAAATGAAAACATGTCCTCCCAAAAACCTGTACACAAATATTTATGGTAGCATTATTCGTAAAGTGAAAGGCAGTGAAAAACCAAATGTTCATGAACTGATGATAAACAAACTGTAGTACATCCATATAATGAAATATTATTCAGCCATAAAAAGGAATGAAGTACTAATACATGCTATGACATTGAAAACCTTGAAAATCGTGACATTAGGAACCTTGAAATATTAGGAAATATTCCATTTGTATGAATATCCAGAAAAGACAAATCTATAGGGAGAGAAAGTAGATTAATGGTTGCTTAGGGCTGGAGGCATGTAGATGGGAGTAATGATAACAGATACAGCATTTGTTTTTGAGGTGATGAAAATGTTCTAAAATTGACTGTGGTGTTGGTTGTATGTATCTGTGAATATTAAAAACAACTGAATAGTGCACATGAGGTGAGCAAATTGGTGTTGTATAAATTATTTCTGTGTGTTCCATCTGGTGAAGTCCATGTGTACAGCCTCCATTTGTGTTGTTGAAAAAAGGTAGTGTGAGAACAGATGCTGAGTAGCAAAAACAGTCATTAGGTGCCATTGATAGTGGCTCCATGTGACACAGAACTGCCCTATAGGGTTTTCTAGGCCGTGATCATTATGAAAGCAGATGATTAAGTCTCTCCCTGTGGAGCTACTGGGAAGGTTCCAACCCCAACCTTGTGGTTACCAGCTGAGCCCTTCAGCATTTCACCACCAGGGCTCCTTAGTAAAAAACAGTAGTGTGGTAGTTATGTTTGTGTGTCAACTTGGCTGGGCCTGGTTGAGTGGCTGGGCAGCTGGTGGTAGTTATTCCCCATGATGAGACTGGCAATCAACTCCATGGTGGGATCTACCACAAGCAGCTGAGTAGCTGCCTTTGGGTATGTGGTCTTCTTCCTGTATATAAGGAGAAGCTTTGAGAATGGTCTCTAGCTTATGGCACGCTTGGACCCTGCATGTAGCCCTGTCGTTGCTCAGCAGCCTGCTATGCTCTGCCGACCTTGGGATTTACAATGGACTTAAGTTAATGGCCTACTGTGCGGTTTGGTAACATCAGGACTGTGTCTTTTTACTTGTCAACCTTGGGGCTTCTCAGCCTCAGTAGCCAGCAGCTGTCTGAGTGAAGAAATGCCTCTAGCTCCAGTGGGCTGGGAGCAGGAGGCAGAGCTAGACCCCAAGGTTGAGGGGCTTTCACCCAGCCCCTAGAGCCTGGCACTTTGAACTTAGACTTAAAGCCTCCAAATTGTAAGAATAAACTCCTGTTTGTTAAGACCATCTCATTTGTGGTACATATTCCTGTCAGAGCGGCACTAGGTAACCAGAACAAGTAGTGTGTGCTAATCATTTGGTTGCTTGCTCTCATATTCATTACCCACTCTTCCTCTATTCAGAATATATCACAGGAAACATTTTCAATGCTTTTTTGTCACTCACTTCTGGTTAGAGTCAAACAATGGAAGACATGGTAGAAAACTGGTAGGAAGAAGTAGAAAAGCCAGAGTATTTCTCCTTCCTTACAGCTTCACATACCATTTCCAGCAGCGGAAGAGTTTTCTCTGTAACCTCAGCCCACCAATGACAACCCTTCCCTCTGTGATACCACCTCCTACAGGCAGTCCCAGCCATAGTTCTAGCTCCTGATAGGTTGTTTCAGTTTCTTGGATCTAGTGAGCCCATCTCCTCACAATGTCCAGACTTAAAAAGCTTGTAGTGGTTTTCTTTCAGATGTTGATAATCTCTGATTTGCTCCCACCATGTAGTTTGGCTTCTGTTTTGTCCACATCCATTTAACTGACTCCCTGTACTATATTCAACTTGTTTGGAATATAGTAGCTTCTGTTTCTCCAACTGGACTCTGACTAGTGCAATTCTTTATTATAAAAAACCAAACTCATTGCCATCAAGTTGATTCTGACTCATAATGACTATAGGACATAGTAGAACTGCTCCATAAGAATTCCAGGGCTGCAAATCTTTAAGGAAGCAGACTGCCTCATCTTTCTCCCGCAGAGTAGCTGGTGCGTTTGAACCACTAACTCTCTGGTTAACAGCCAAGTGTTTTAACCACAATGCCACCAGAGCTCTCTCCCCTTATAAATACTTCTAAACCCAATCCACATGAAAAGATCACAAAATCCCATCACTTGCACCATTCAATTTATACTGACCTTCCAGATAAAGCCTATGTGGTTTTTTTTTGTTTTTTGTTTTTTTCCAGATATGCTTTGCACGTCTTTAGGTGTTTGGCATATACTTTTGCAATGTATATATTGTTAGGGTCTGCTGGCCATGAGAAACCAATGCCCATTATTGACTCTGACCTTGCTGTCTCTTCTCTATGTGAGTAAGGTTCTGTTCCATTCAATGCCTGAATCATCTTTCTGGACAACTTTGACTTTGCCTCAATAGTTTGATGCAGTGAGAGCAGGGTCAACATATACACTAGGAATTTATTTTCGATGCTAAGTGCTACAATTTTCTGTTGCAGTATTTCTATTATGTGTGAGCACTAGCATGATTACTTAACCATGAGACCTGTTACTCCTTGCCACAGGGTGGACACCTCAGGAAACAGAATCTCAGATGGAAATTTTCATGCAGGAAGTTTTTTGAGAGTGCTCTCAGGATCAAACTTAGGGAATAAAAGAAGGCAATGCAGTAACAACAAAGGCTTCAATCATTCCCACAGGGAGCTCTAGAGTGACATATGCTTTAAGAATTTTCACTCATTGATGTAAGGAGATTAAGCTTTAATATCCCCACATTCCCTAGTCATTGAATACTAGCAGGCCCTAGGAATAGGGTATGACCTTGGGTAAGGCAGCTCTCCTCTATGGCAATTCTCAGGGAGGGCCTCAGCAGAAAGCTTTCAGCTTCAAACACTCCTGGGGATGAGAGAATGAGTGTTTCATGAGTACTTCCTGAAGATAGAAATCAAGGCAGTACACGACCTCATTGACTTTGGACAATTTAGAGTCACTTGTTTCACATTCTGAAATATCTTTTCCAGGACATTGGTGAAACTTACAAGGGAAAGATCAGTGAGGTGACCTCTGCTTTTGCAGCTGATCATGGGTCAATGTATGGGGTCAGATAATACTCATCAACTCCCTCCTGCACTATCCACTCTAAAACCACTGCCATCAAGTTGATTCTGACTCATCACAACCCTCCATTGGATTTCCGAGACAGTAAATCTTTATGGAAGTAGATTGCCCAGTCTTGCTTCCATGGAGTGGCTAGTGGGTTTGAACCACCAACCTTCTGGTTAGTAGTCAAGTACCTTAGGCACTGTGCTACCAGAGCTCCTCTATCTACTCTAGATTCCTCTCACTCTCAGAGAGCACCTCTGTTGTCGGTGGCTGATCTAATGGGGTAACCAGAAGCTCATTCCTGATGGTCATGATTCTTGTCTATTTAACAGCAAAATTGGGTAAGGTGGGTACCAAGTGTCACCCAAGTGTAAAACTAGGTGCCAAATATATTCCTTCCTGCCCCCGTTGTGTAATAACAGCCAGACTTCTAACACCATAGGTTTTAGGTCCTATGGTCCAAGGAAAAGGGCCACTTACACTGTAGCCTGGCCCTGCTGTAGAATCCTTTTCTCTTTCCTACAGCCATTCATTACCAACATCACAGAAATACAGAGTTACTTAACCTTTCTACATTTCATCAAGAAAATTAAAAGAATTACAATACATATCTTATATTGGTGAGAAGATTTAGAGTTCATTTAGAGCACATAAATAGTTCCTGGCATTATTAATATCGTTGTTGTTGTTATTGGGTGCTGTCGAGTCATCTCTGACTCATTGAGACCCTATGTACAACAGAGCAAAACACTGCCCAGTCCTGTTCCAGCCTCACAATTCTTGCTAGACTTGAGCCTATCCTTGCAACCACTGTGTCAAAATATCTTGCTGAGGGCCTTCCCCTTTTTTCGTTGACTTTTCATCTTACTAAGCTGATATCTTTCTCCAGGGAATGGTCTCTTCTGACAACATGACCAAAGTAGGTCAAACAAAGTCTGGCCATTCTCACTTCCAAGGAGCATTCCAGCTGCACTTCTTCCAGAACAGATTTGTTCATTCTTTTAGCAGTCATGGAACTTTCAGTATCTTTCACCAACACCACAACTCAAAAACATCAATTCTTGTTAGCCTTGAAGACTAAGGTGCACCTAACCCAAGCCATGGTATTTTCAGTTACCTCATAACTGGCAACGAATAAGGAAGACACAAGAGTTGATGTTTTTGAGTTGTGGTGTTGGAGCTCTGGTAGTGAAGCTTCAACTTCTTCCTTCAGTACCATTGGTTCTTGATCATATGCCACCTCCTGAAATGGATGAATATCAATCAATTCTTTTTGGTACAGTAACTCTGTGTATTCCTTTCATCTTCTCTTGATGTTTCCTGCATCATTCAATATATTGCCCATAGAATCTTTTTTTGGAGGGCCAGAACTAGTAGGGAAAGCCAGAAAGCTGCAGCAGATGGCTTTTTTGGAGGCTTTTTTGGAACTGGTAGGGAAGGTCGGGAAGGAGGAGTGGAGCAGTTTGAACAGCTAAGGGAGATTAACTTGTCTGTCAGTTGTCATCCTATGGTGGCTTATGTGTTGCTGTGAGTCTGGAGGTTGTGCCACCAGTGTTTCAAGTACCAACAGGGTTAGGCAGGGTAGACAGGTTTCAGTAGAGCTTCCAGCCTAAGATACATTTGTAAGAAGGAAGTCGTCATCCACTGATCAAAGACTTGACCACTGAAAACCTTATGAATAGCGATGAAACACTATCTGATATATTACTGAAAAATAGCTCTGAAACATTGTCTGATATACTGCCAGAGGATGAGCCTCTAAGCTCAGAAGGCCCTCAAAATATGACTAGCAAAGAGCTGCCTCCTACAAATAGAGCCAACCTTAATGATGTGGATGGAGTAAAGCTTTCAGGACCTCCTTTTGCTGATGTGGCACAACTCAAGATAAGAAAAAACAGCTGCAAATATCCATTAATAATTAGAACATGGTATGTATGAAGTATGAATCTAGGAAAATTGGAAGCTGTTAAAAATGCAATGGAATACATAAAGATCAATATCCTAGGCATTGTTGTTGTTGTTGTTATGTGCCGTCGAGTCAATCCCAACTCATAGCGACCCCTCCTTGGGTTTCCGAGGCAGTATCACTACGGAAGTAGGATTGCCCAACCTTCCTTCTGAGGAGTGGCTGGTGGGTTTGAACCGCCAGCCGTCTGGTTAGCATTAGTGAGCTGAAATGGATTGGTTTTGGCCATTTTGAATCAGACAACCATATGATCTACTATGCCACGAATGACAAATTGAAGAGGAATGGTGTGGCATGTTTCAAGATCTATCCTGAAGTACAATACTGTCAGTGACAGGATAATATCCATACGCCTATGAGGAACACCAGGTAATATTACTCTTTTTCAAATTTATGCATCAATGACCAAAGCCAAAGATGAGGAAATTGAAGATTTTTACCAACTTCTGCAGTCTGAAATTGACCAAACCTGCAATCAAGATGTGATAATTATCACTGGTGATTGGAATGCAAAAGTTGGAAAAAAAAAAGAATCACCAAAAGTTGGAAAATATGGTCTTGGTGATAGAAATGATGCTGGAGATCATATGATAGAATTTTCCAAGACCAATGACTTATTCTTTGCAAATGCTTTTTGCAACAACACAAAAGATGGCTATACATGTGGACTTTGCCAGACAGAGTACACAGGTATCAGGTTGTTTACATCTGTGGCAAGAGGCAATGGAGAAGCTCAATATCTTCAGCCAAAACAAGTTCAGGAGCTGATTGTGGAATAGACCACCAACTGCACATATGCAAATTAAAGTTAAATATGACATTGATTTTATTTCTCCTGAATTTAGAGACCAGCTAAGAACAGATTGATGCATTGAACACCAAAGACCGAAAACCAGAAAAACTATGGGATGACATCAAGAATATCATCCATAAAGAAAGCAAAAGGTCATTAAAAAGACGAGAAAAGAAGAAAAGACCAAAGTGGACGACAGAAGAGACTCTGAAACTTGCCCGTGAGTGGAGAGTAGAACTGATCGATCTTCATCCATTTCAGGAAGTGGCATATGATCTAGAACCAATGGTAATGAAGGAAGAAGTCAAAGCTGCAATGAAAGAACT
>NW_006921822.1:5367747-5389116 GCF_000298275.1 Orycteropus afer afer
AACCCACCAGCCACTCCTCGGAAGGAAGGTTGGGCAATCCTACTTCCGTAGTGATACTGCCTCGGAAACCCAAGGAGGGGTCGCTATGAGTTGGGGTCGACTCGATGGCACATAACAACAACAACAACAACAACTCTGCATTCAAGGGCAAGTTTCAGAGGTTTTTCTGACATCCATTTTGGTCTTTTCTTCCTTTCCTGTCTTTTTAATGAACTTTTGCTTTTTCATGGGTGAAGTTCTTGATATTATCCCACAATTCCTCTGCTTTTTAGTCACTGGTGTTCAATGCGTCAAATCTATTCTTTAGATGGTCTCTAAATTCAGGAGGCATATCATCAAGGTCATATTTTGGCTCTTGAGGACTTGTTTTAATTGTTTTCAACTTAAACTTGAATGTACATATGAGCAATTGATGGTCTGTTCCACAATCAGCTCCTGGTCTTGTTTCAGCTGAAGATACTGAGCTTCTCCAAGGCCTCTTTCCACAGGTGTAGTCAATCTGATTTCTTTGTACTCCATCTGGCGAAGTCCATGTGTATAGCAGCTGTTTGTGTTGTTGAAAAAAATGTATTTGCAATGAATAAGTCATTGGTCTTGCAAAATTCTATCATGAGATCTCCATTGTTATTTCTATCACCAAGGCCATATTTTCCAACTATTGGTGATTCTTTTTTGTTCCCAACTTTTGCATTCCAATCACCAGTGACAATTAACACATCCTGATTATGTTTGGTCAATTTCAGACTGCAGAAGTTGGTAAACATCTTCTTCTTTGGCTTTGGTGGTTGCCACATAAATTTGAGTAACAGTAGTATCAACTGGTCTTCCTTGTAGGCATATGGATATTGTCCTATCACTGACAGCATTGTACTTCAGGATAGATCTTGAAACATTCTTTGTGATGGTGAATGCCACGCCATGTTGTCTGATTCAAAATGGCCAAAAACCAGTTCATTTCAACTCATAAATGCCTAGGATATTTATCTTTATGAGTTCCATTTCATTTTTGACAACTTCCAGTTTTCCTAGATTCATATTTTGTGCATCCCATATTCTAATTATTAATGGATGTTTGCAGCTGTTCCTTCTCATTTTCAGTCATGCCACATCAGCAAATGGTGGTCCTGAAAGCTTTACTCCATCCACATCATTAAGGTCAGCTCTACTCTGAGAGGGCAACTCTTTCCCAGTCATATCTAGAGTACCCTCCAACCTGAGGGGTTCATCTTCTGTCACTATATTGGACAATGTTTTAGGGCTATTCATAAAGTTTTCCAGTAATATAGCAGACAATGTTTCACTGCTATTCATAAGGTTTTCACTGGCCAATTCTTTGAGAAGTGAATGGCCTCTTCCTTCTTCCAAGTCTGTCTTAGTCTGGAAGCTCTGCTGAAAATTGTCCACCATGGGTAACCCTGCTGGCATTTGAAACACTGGTGGCATAACCTCCAGCCTCATAGCAACACACAAGCCACCACAGTACAACAAACTGACAGACAAGTTCATCTCTCTTAGCTGTTCCAAACCACTCTGCTCACCTCCTGTAAACCTTAGCTGTTCCAAACCCCACCAGCTCACTCCCTGGTCTCCCTTAGCTGTTCCAAATGACTGCCAGCTTGATTCCTGGTCTCCCTTGGCTGTTCCAAACCACCGCCGGCATTAATAGAAAACCCTATTATATATCCTGGTCCCCACTCTAGAGATTCACATCCCAAAATAAACTACCTGCAAGGAAGATCTCTTCAGCTCTCCATTTTGGGGAAAAAGTGAAGATAGTTGGTATCAAAAGCAGTCCAAGAAAGCAAACACTCAAGATAGGATTCTTGACTTGGATCAGTCACTACTCACCTGTTGCTGGTTGATGACCCCTGGCATGCAATAGATTTGGGCTACATGTAAAAGGGAAGCATCAGCTTCTGTGCAAGTAGTAGCACTTAAACAGTATGGGGCAAAGTAAATGTAAGTACTGTGGGGGTTTTCAAAAAGAATTCGGGTACCTTGAAAAAGAAATGACAGGCTTAGTCAACTATAACTCAAGGTATGCAAGGAAGTCAGAATTCATCCATGGCAGCTTGTAAAATAACCATTATTTTCAGTGGTCATGGGGAAAATTGCGCTACGAAAAAAAGAAAGAAAAAACAAGCCCAGGATTTGCATGATAGCAGAGCCACAATGAAGACTGACATAATCTTCAAGGTTGCACCTTCAGAGAGACCCGAACACATGCTATAGAGACACCTGAGTAGAAAAACCTGAGAAGCTTGAGTCTCCAGATATCTCTGAATCCTCAGGCCAACAGATATTTCTCCCTCATCTTTGCTAGAGGAGACAAGCATCCCTTTGCCTGGATAATCTGTAAAGTTCTCTCCTGATGCAGGTGCCTCACAAGCTGATGTTCATCCTCTGTTCCTAAGATCCAATCCTGCCTCCTCTGTTTGATTCTAGACCATAACTACAGTCACTTTACAGTAAAGCCTGAGCAGACAAATACAATCCCCACACCAAAATAGCTTATGTTGTTTTTGTTGTTGTTATGTGCCATTGAGTTGGACCCGACTCATAGAGACTCCTCCTTGGGTTTCCGAGGCAGTATCACTACAGAAGTGGATTGCCCCATCTTCCTTCCGAGGAGTTACTGGTGGGTTTGAACCACCAGCCCTCTGGTTAGCAGCCCAGTGCTTTAGGCACTACGCTACCAGAACTCCCAAAATAGTTTATATACCCCCAAAATTCTAAGATTATGGAACTGGAGAAACATATGTGGAAGTGGATCTTGAAAGTGTTGGACCAGGGAAACATGAATAAGACTGCACAGGGCACAATTCTGACATGGTGGCACTCTTCAATGATTCAGGATTTAACATCTTAGCACGGAATCTTGCAGGCAATCTTAATATGCTGTTAGCATGACCCCTTGTAACTTGATGTCTTAGGTATCTAGTGCTGCTATAATAGAAATACAAGTGGATTATTTTAACAAGCAGAAATTTATTTTCTCAGTTTGTTGTTGTTGTTGCAGAGCTCCTTTCTCGCAGTTTAGAAGGCTAAAAGCCTGAATTTAGAGAACCAACTCTAGGGGAAGGCTTTCTCCTTCTGTTAGCTCTGGGAGGTCTTTGTCTCCTTTCAACATCTGTAGGCCTAGTGTTTCTTGGAGATTTCTATGTGCCTTGGCATCAGTCTTACCCTGGGTCTAGGAGGTTCTCAGCACAGGGACCCCAGGTCCAAAGGACACACTCTTCTTCCAGCTCTTCCTTCTTGGTGGTAGTTAAGTCCCCCTTCTCTGCTCACTTGTTTAACCTCTTTTATATCCAAAAGAGATTAACTCAAAATACAGCCTAATCCTGTTGATTGCATTCTGCCTCATTAACATAACTGCCTCTAATCCTGCCTCATTAACATAATAAAACCAAAAAGAAAACTCACTGACAACACATAAGATAATTATATCAGAACACAAAATAGAGGGTAATTACATAATACTGAAAATCATGGCCTAGCAAGTTGACACATATTTTGGGAGGACACAGTTCAACCCATAATACTTGATGTTGCAGGTTGTATTCCTGAGGAAGCAGATTCTTAGATGAAGATTAATGTGCAGGAAACTTATTAGTGAGTGCTTTTGGGATCAACATTTGTGAAAGGAAAGGAATCAGGATTCAGTCATGAGAGAAGTTCAGTTATAATGCACTCTCAACAAATGTACCGTGGAAGCTCTCAAGATGGGACTGTCCTTCAGAGTTCCTCAGGTAGGCTGAAACTAGACCTTTATACCTACCATTGTCCAGGCACTGTATGTAGGATGCCCCCAGAAAGAATCATTTTGGGCTCACATATTGGCATAAGAAGCTAGAGTTACTGCTGCATAACAGAAGGCAGGAAGGAGCATGTCTGAACCCAGGGAATTTACTGAGCATCTCTTGGCGCTTTAATGCCCAAGGATGAATGGCAGAATTCAATAGCCATGGCCTAACAAGTGTAAAACAAATAAGAGCTCTGACAGAATGAAAGTCTGGGTCACTCAATCTCAAAGCAGCACTGATGTGTGGGTCCAAAGCTGAATAAAATGCATGATGGAAAAGAAAGATGACATAGTATTAATTATAGCCTCAGAGTAAGTTGCAGGATTGAGCTGTACTTTGTTCCACTGCTCATCTATTTTTTGTTGAGATCACAGCCTGCCACAAATGAAAGCTCTGTGATGAAAGACTTAATGTATACTGTATCATGCTCTTCTTGTGCTCTGCTTCATATCCTCTCAGCTCACTTTTATTCTTACCATTGCCTTGGCAACCAGCTGCACACAGGTGTAACCTAAAGTACTTTGGCTAGGCTTCACCTAATGTTTCTCACCTTCTACACTGCTCTTTCTTCACTACCACTGTATGAGACACCAGCAGGAACACACTTAGTGAATTTGATGCATTCTTGGAATGTATCAAACTCACTGCCATCAAATCAATTCTGACTCATAGGGACCCTTATAGGACGTTGTAAAACTGCCTCATATGACTTCCAGGGTTGTAATCTATAAGGAAGCAGACTGCTTTACCTTTCTCTAATGGAGCAGCTGGTGAGTTCAAAGTGCCAACTTCTTGGTTAGCAGCTAAATGCCTTAACCACTGCAGCACCAACTCCTTCCTTGACTCAGATCGGAGCCAGTAAATAAACTCCCTTCACCCACCCCTCATGAAGACAATTTTAGGATGTATTCTATACAGATACTCAAAACATATCTGGCAGGATTATGCTCAGTTACCACAGTAGTGATCAGCTCCATAACGTACCCTTGCCATTCCTTCACTCTCTATTTAATTCTTCCCAGTCCCTACTCTGCTTTATTGGGATCACTTCCCCAAATAAACTATTTGCATGCAAGCTCTTGTCTTGTTCTCTGCTTTATTTCATTAGATTATTTATTTCTGTTTACCAATGAGGGTATATTTTGCCTAAGGTCACACAGTGGAATGTAGACAGTTGGTGCATGTCTTGAATGTCATAAATAGAGAATAAGGGAATATGCTGAAATCTGGACCCTTCACAATCCACGTCAGGGGTGAGATTCCAGTTTTAGAGGACTTCTAATTCTGGAGGCTAGCCAATATAAAAGGTAAGTCCTTTGCGAACAGAAGGTACTCAAGGTCAGTGACAGGCTCACATTACATACTTGGTAGGAAAGAACAAGTCAGAAGGTACTGAACTTTCACTCTATGGACTTAATGTTGGAAATCTGTTACAAACTAATCCATTATCTTCCTCAAGCACTTCATCAAGCTAGACATAGCTCAACTTATTTTCACTCTCATGAATAAACCTATTCTCAGTCACAGTGATCTTAAACTCATTTTTCAGTTGAAACTTTTAACCCTAAACAGAATTCCTAGTTATTTCACTGTGTGCCATGTCCCTCCCCCACTTTCCAAGATTCTAATATTTACCTTACTTTGACCAAAACACTTCAATGTTTTCTCCTGTGTCATAAATAGAAGTGTTTGGAATATGAACTCTTAACAGAAAGGAGATCTTTCATCTTTATATCCCATAGCACCTTGTTCATAGTAGATACTTTGAGTTTACTCTGAGTCTTGTCAGGACCAGTTGTTGAGCTTGGTCAATACTAGTAATTCTGATCTGTCAGGATGGACGAGATTATACTTTAGTAACACAGGTGTACTGAAGCACTGAGATTTTGAGGTTATTTCTCACACACTACATGCCCAATGTAAGTCAGTAAGAGAGTTCTATTCAATCACTCAATGATTTAGGATAAGAGGTTCCAGCTCAACACATGCTTCCACGATCATCAAGGCAAGAAAAAGGGGATATGGCAAATTGCACACCATCTCTTAAAGCTCCCCCTCAGAAGTGACACATGTCCCTTTGCTCAGATTTCTTCAGCCAAAGCAAATCAAATAACGATGTGTACTTCAAAATCTATGTAAAGCACTTAAGCAGTAGTTTTCACCTGAAAAATGTAGCATGAATTATTTTGCCTGAATTACTTTACAAGAAGAGTACTGACCTAAAAGCACAAACTTATACTACACAGATAAGAGTAAAAAACCAAGACAAAGATATGCAGTTGCAAAATGGCCATTTATTGCCTACAGGGGAAGGGAAGGGAGGGAGAAAAAGGAAGTACACAGGTGCAAGGAAACAAGCATATATTTAGCCCTATACATCATGTGTGAGCAGTACCCAATCTCCAAAATGGAAAAAAGTATTTTGTCATCTGACATAGTAGTTAAGGTTCTTAAGCACCTCCCTTCTGAGCTGCCACAAGATTTAAAAGGCAGGACTGCTATGTTTAGTCAATGTTCACATTAATGAAAAAATACTACCACCCAACTGTGTCCTTTTGCACACATATTTTGTACAGTGTCTACTGTGAAAAACATCTCAGCTGAGCAGTTTGGTCAAGATTCGGACCTCATCAACTGTTTAACTGTAATAAATAGAAAAATAAAGCAGCTGGTGATTTTGTCAGAGAGAACGTGTTCAATAAGAGTAGAACCACTTTCTCCAGGATGATGACAGAGTGTTAAATGATTAGAACATCAGAGAACCAGTCTATTAAACAATAAACACTAGCAAGCTACAATTACATGGCACTTCATTAATCCTTCTAATTAAAAAAAAATATGTATTAGATTTTAAACTGATTATTAGAACACAGTAACTAATTGACTTGGTGCTTGGCTTTTTTTCTTAGGACAAAAGCAAACTAAATACACAATCTAAAATAGCAGAATTTGTTTTCAAATAGAAACTACTGTTAAGTATTTAAGGGAAAAAAACTACCAAAAAACTTTGCTCAGTTTTAAACTCATGTGCTTTGCTTTCCAACCAAAAGAAACAGATAGATATGAAAACATATTATACAAGCCACAGAATGATTCAAATGTAAGCAAAACAATGAATTATTCAATTTAATATGTCAGGTAATGAAAATAAATGCACCCTTCCCTACTCAAATGCTAAACTGAGTGGAAGAGTAGATTGTCCCATGGACAATTAGTTGGCACTTGTTTTATGGTTGAAAGACATCACAATAGAAGATACAAGTTAACTGATAGTGAATTTGACCAACCACCTGGCTCTTTCAAAGAAAAAAAAAAAAAAAAGATATATACACACAGTTTCTTAAAAAAAAAACAAACTTCATACCATCCCAACCCACAGATAAAATACCAAAGTTGAAAGATTTACCTTCCTAAAAATATTCCAGGTACTCTTATTGAACGCTACTCCTTAGCTTCACCTAGATGAAAGAATTGTTTGCATTTGGACAACTGTACGAATGCCCATAGTGCACTTCTCAGTGCTGCTGGTGTTTAAAAAATTTGCCACTCACAACACTGAACAATTCCAGATCCAGTGTGCGGTAACACATCCATTCAAACTTCTCCCCTCCAACAGTTGGCAGAGCACCGCTCAGGAATTTCACAGGTAAAGGAATATATTTTTAGCAAGTTAACCACAAAGAAAGGACAATACAGTTTCTGAATAAATACAAACTCAAGACACTGCATCACTTACTGCATCAAGATTAAAACAGATAGGATATCAAGCTTATTCAGTAAGAAGCAAAGCCATTGTTTGACACATTAATACTGAGCTAATTTTGTGGGTTTAGATAACTAAGGTAAATTAACCAAATGTGGTACATGTAGGAACTAATAGCTTGAAAGAAAATCGTCATGTATCACTAATTAGAAGTTAACACAAAACTGAAATGAGCAAGGAGGGACCACTGCAGCAAGGGCCACCATGATTCTTAAGCTTTAGAGTTAAAAGTGAAAGGGACACACAAACAGGGAAATTATCTAATTTTAGGGAGACAGCTGTAACAAAAATGACTGGCTAACAGGTGCCAAACTATGCCTTCTGGAAGATTCTGAAAGTTGAATATACCATGTTACCATACCTAAAGAGTCATATCACTCGTCATTTGTATACCTTTTTCATAATGTGATTTATTTCCGGTATCACTTCTAACATCAATAGATGCTACTGAATTTACACTATGTGTAATGAAATTAACCTTTAATGGCAGAAATGTACTTACTTCATATGCTTTGAGAGTAAAAGCTTTTTTATTTAAAAATATACCCATTACTTCGAATGTCATAATGTTTGTTGAATGAAACCTAAATACGCTTATTTTCCTTTGGTTCTAAGAATAACTCAAGTCTAACTGAACAAATTTATGCCAAAAGAAGTTACTGACTAGGTTAATAAAGCTTGCTTTCTCTGATATCTCCCTCATTTTCCTTACTGTAGGGCTTGTGATTTAACAGATATATTTATATCAAGAAAGTACTGGTTAATACAAGAAATATGAATGACCTTCCATACCAACTTCCTGAAAATAACTGTTTGCTTTGTTTCTGTACATCTCATTCAGAACACTCTGCAGTACTGGTACAAGGAATTTCTTTTTAAAATTCGTATCCTTAAGCTTTAAAGATGACACTTAAAAAATAAAGATTTACATGTCATTCTGTAATATGAAAGATGCTCTTGGCATCCTGTTCTTACACAGACTGCAGCTTTGGTAAATAAGCCAGGTTAAAAGTGTACTATTTATGTTGGAATTGCACATTTGGTGCTTGTTGCTGTTGTTATGTGCCGTGGAGTCGGATCTGACTCATAGTGACCCCTGCCTTAGGTTTCTGAGGCAGTATCACTATGGAAGTAGATTGCCCAACCTTCCTTCCAAGGAGTGGCTGGTGGTTTTGAACTGCCAGCCTCCTGGTTAGCAGTCAAGTGCCTTAGGCACTAAAAGAAACTATAAACACAAAAGTTTTCATTTATGAATTTAAAACTTTAGCTGAAGTTCTTGGTTTAGAAAAATGTTGTACCTTCCTTAGTTATTTTGTCTCTACTACAATTCAGTGTTCTATAAACATGATACAATTTAGAAGGAAAGGGATAAACGTTTTGGTACCATGAGTTAAGCACAAGGTTCTTTTACATCCTCTTTCCTGCCTTTGGAAATTTGCACTGACTCTTCCACACATCAGAAATGTATATATTTTTTAAGGAGGGCAGATGGGAGACAGAGAAAGAGAATACCTTACAAATGTGAGAACTCACATTTCTGTCAAAACATAAATATGTATGAGTGTTATTTTGAAAATGTGCCATAAAGTCTTTGCTTGCTATCAACTATTATTGTTCTTATGAACAGCCATCTGAATCAGAAACTGATGTTTTTTTTTGTGACTAAAGCTACTGATCAGTCAGCATATTTCAAAAGTTATTAAATACCACAGAAACTCTGATTATAGACCCTAGAATCAAGTAATAAAGTACTGGGACATTTTTTGTTGCTAGAAAATCTAGCATTGTATTAGGAATGATGAACCATATGCCTCTGTTCCTTCTAAGAACACATTTAACCTATTTTTCTTGTGCTTTCTCTACTCCCTGCTATTTGATAAAGTATTGAGGCATTAATGATTTTCAGAATTGCTTAGAAATGCAAGTACAAACTTAATTTTCATCTATTTAATTATACTTAGATATAATTTTAAAATGGAACACAGTATGTTTGCCCACATTCCAGTTTTAATGTGCCACGTCCTCAAGGCTAGAATTGAATCAAGTGATATGAGCCTTAGATATCTTTCAACTCTCCCCTTTGCTTCTCTGAGATTTTATAACTTTAAGATACCAAAGTAAAAGACAAATAAGAAACAGAGCTTTGTATTTCTGCAAACTACAACACTAAAACACAGTGGCTTCTTTAATACATTCACACAGGATGCTTATTAGTAAAATTAAATATTTGCCTATGAGTATCAGAAGAGTAATTTGAAAAGAAAAGTTTGCAACAAGGCAAATGGGAGGGGGGAAAAAGCTGGTCTCAGAACCCATTGTGCCATACCTGACTTTAACATGTGATATTCAGACGTTCACACGCCTTACATCAAAATAAATGAAACAAAAATATTCAGCTACATTGTACAAAATTTTTTTTTACATAAAACACCATAAATCTGGAACAGATTTATTTTATCTGAATTCTAAAAAGTTGCCTATTGAATGGTGCTGGGATTCTGCTCTCTGCTTGCTTTTAGGCAGTGCTGTTGCTTAAAAGTTGATACCAGGCACAATATTTTAAAAACAAAGTCAACAAGCAAGGAGCAGTAAGTGAATCTGAGCCTTTCCCAGATGTCAGTCCTGAGGATGCTGCAATATTCTCCATCAAAATATGTAAAGCTATGAGGCGGATACTGATGCCTGAGAGAGTGGGTGACTTGACATGCACTTGTATGAGAGTTACAATGGCAAACAGTGCAGTTTTCTCTTCCTCAAACAACACTGTTTGTTATAAATTTAAAGAACACTCCAGTTCTTAGACAAGTATCAGAAATCATATTTAACAATTAAGAAAATATATATCACAATCTAAAAATGCCCAAATTTTCTTTTATCTTTAGATAAAATAATACAGCAGCCCCATGGCAAAAAGCTTTATAACTTATTCTGAGAACTATAAAGTAAATGAGCATACATTTTACTTTCACTGAATATATATCATATGTCATTCACCTCTTCCTTTTGGCTTCTCACTGCCAAAGTTCCAAATGGCATGCATTTAACAAGACAATACTGAGGAGAGCAGCATTTCTGATCATCTGAATTGGCAGCTCAAAACAGATACCACTCCTTTTACAAAGTGAACAAAGAGTGATGGGTGTGTGAAATTTGGGCAGGGGCTAAGGGAAACCGTGCGCATGAAATCTGGGTCACCATGCCCCAAGTGTGTGCGCCACCCATAACATAATACAATTACCTACTTCAACAGAGCTGCTAACAACATTTACTAAAACCACATTAAAAATACACAGGATAATGAATGGTTTGAAAGAGTGCATTTGGAAGCAGAGAGAACCCAATTACACACCTTCTGCAACAGAGTGCCTTGATCATACACAAAATAAACTTAAGCTGTTTACAATGTTTCCCAATTTTTTTTTATTTTTTTCCCTCTACATTTAATTATTAAAAAAGTTTTATTAATAAATGGGCTCCTCTGTGGTTCATATACAATCATAGGTGAACTTTAAATTCCATTTTATACAAACATCTCAAAAAATATTGGGAGTGAAGTATGGTAGGAAATATTGCTCACATTGCTAATTAACATGCGTATTATGAAAGGAGGAAAATGTTTTGTTAGTGCATATACCTCCAGAGCAGAAAACCCACCCAAAATGAAAGATTTTAAAATAAAAACATACAGTAGCTGATTACAAAAAAAGGTAATGTCCACAAAATTAAGTTTTTCATGCTATTCTACTTTCCAGTACTATGCTTCAGGTAATCAATTCACATGGCTAGATGTTCAATGCTTGAGGTATATAAGAAGGGATACCTGCACACTGAGGAAAATTTGTCATCTTAAGGTTGTTTCTTTTTGTTTATTTTGTTACTTAACATTTTTAAAAGAATATTTTATTTACATCAAACTTCATTCAATTACAATGACATTCCAATTATAATAGATGACAAACAACGCCTCTACCACTAGGCACTTTTAAAAAGGGAGTTTATTTATGCTTTAAACTTCTTTACCCTTCCGATGCAATCCCATATATGATATTACATCATCCCACCACCCTAGTCCCACTAAAATTATCATCTGGGGAAATACTATCTTATATAGCCTGATTAATTTATTATGGAAGCAATTACTTATAAAATGACCAAAGAAAATGCATCTTTTAAGTTTAATAAAACAGCTTGAAGATGTCAGGTTTGAAAGAGGAGACAAATTGTATATTTAAAACTAATTAAATAATTAAAATTTGACCTGTACTTTATATATTAGTGAGACACAAATATAGGCTATTTTCTTTTGAAATTTCATTCATATAATGAAAAACTTCTTGTTTATTAAAAATATCACATTTTGAGACTAGAAACAGTAAAGTGCATGAAAAGTTTAAAATATAAATTTCATAAAACTCTTATAGCAGCAAAAAAGCAGAATAAAGAAAAACTTAAAAACACAGACACAACCTTTTCCTGTTACTGTGCCATAACTAACATCAAGCAGCCAACCAATTTTTCCCCCAGAAAACGATATTGCATTCACTTCCTCTTGAAGTCACAGATTTTCAAATGGCCCCTTCTGGGCGAAAAGGATTCCAATATATCTACAGCATCTACAGTGGGAATAAACCAGTAGCTTCTTAATTCAACCCTGACAGACAACAAAAACAAAGATTAAAAGCGTATGATGACCATTTGGCAGCTAGAGTCAGGAAAAATGATCCAAGGCTTTCAACTCCCTTTTCTCTCTCTCCCTCTAATCTTTTCCACTGTCACTTTCAAAACCAAAACCCACAGTCACTTAACCTATCTGGAAACACATAAAATATTACATATATTCCTATGGCTTTCCCTTTCTAAAACTTTGATCAGGGTCTTATTATTCAGAGTACTTATTTTAACATTGTACTGCAACATAGTATCTGTTTTTCTAGCACAACTAGACAGAAAAGAAAGGTAGATAATTATCAATAAAAAATACTGAACACTAATTTTATGATAATCTTAAGCATACCAAATTCTATTTTCAAGATGGGTGGCAGTATAAATACCTGCTTTTTCCGCATAAATAAACTAATACTTCTAATAAAATTATAACCAAAAGGGGGCCAAAAACAACAGAGCAATTTCTAAAAAAATATAAAATAAACAAAAAGTATGTGCCCAACAAACTGACACATGCTGTTAAATGCTTGATTCTGAAACCATATTGTGCAAATCACCTTTAATTTCTCACTACTTCTTCTTATGGCTAGAAGCTATACCATGGTTTATGTATAGATCAAACAAATGTAAGTGCTTTGTTAATGTGCAAATAACTTGGGGATTCAAAAATAATTTTGTTATAAAGGAAAATAGAAATTCAAGAACATTTTCCCTGAAAGCCATGACATCACTGAGTTCAAAACCTTATATTTACAGCTTTAAAAAACTGTCTTTTACAAAAATGGTTAGCTCTAAAGGAAATATTTGTTTTAGAAACAAATACACTGTTGTTGGGCCTCTAATTGGTAATTTATCGATTATGAATGTGGACTCTCAAAAAATATTTAAATTAAAATTTTGAGTAGAATACTACTTTGGTTCCAACACTAGTGCCAAATGATACCAATATGCACAAAAATGTACAAAATCTTATAGCAAAGACATAATGAAAGGAACCTGAAGAAGCAGCTTAAGGATAGCCATACTTCACTCCTACATACTCTGATTTACAACTGTACAGGTCCATAGCAACAGATCCCCGTCTTTGCGGGGCAGTACTCCACTACCTCCGATTAGGCAAGTGAACACCATTGACAAGAGGCAGGAGTGGAGGGTGGAGTTCAAGTTGTGTTAACAGTGAGAAGTGGTCTGAAGGGATGTGAGGGTGTGGACACCCAGTGATGTTGTTCTCAACCAGCCATTGAGGATCTAAAGGCCCCAGGACACCAAGCACGTTCATATGAGTCTTGGAATAGAAAATGTAATCAATCACGCCCTAGAAAGAGATTAAGGGTTGGGAGAGAAAGAAAAATGTACACTTAGAAGAACAATTCAAGATACATAAAAAACAATCCATAATTTTAAAAAAACGCCAAATAACTGAGTAATTTGTACTTCCACTACCTGTTATTTTAACAATGGATCGAATAAGACTCAAGTCTTCAATGGGTATTACATAAACTAAAGGTGGTTCAACAGGGAAACACAGCACTCAAAGCCCTGCATTTGTGCGGAAGTGATAAACTGAGATGCTAAACATAGCAAATGATGTTCTTAAGTATTTATAGAACTGGCCTGCTTGTTTTACTGAAATCTGTTTATGAAAATTATACTTATTTAATCAGCTACAAAACTCGAAAAGTAAGGATATTTATATAAACATAAATAAACATGTTTTCATTAGCATATACATAGTTAATGGAAAGGTATGAGTCAAGTTAATTATTTTAATAATAACTGGGATTATTTCAATTATTTGTAGATCAAGATATCTGAACACATCTGAACAAAGCCATGGTAAAGTGTATTTGCTAATCTTAATTCAACTTTTCCAGATTTGCTATATACATACAGAACACTATATATAAAATTGTTCTAATATCTGCTCTTTAGTTTAGAATATTCATGAAGGAAGGTTAGGTAATCTACTTCTGTAGTGATACCACCTTGGAAACTCAGGCACAGGTCACTATGAATCAGATCCAACTCGACAGCAGTGACTGACTCTTGATGCATCATGGTGATTTCTATTCAATACTTCAAATATTCAAGAAATGATATGATCACAAGCTATTATCCCTTCATTTCAGCTAATGCCTGTTTTTGCAGTGACACTTTAGAAAAAAAGTTAATAAGGGTTAGGTGGTTTTACTTCCCCTTATGAGACTACTCTTTGCTTCAACAAAACACAAATGAAATCTTCTCAATTATTTATGTTGACTAAAACCTTGTATATATTTTCACTTATGACAGTGCCATCATGTATATCAGCTGTTGGAGTTATGAAATGCTTTGCAAATACAGACCCCAAGAAAGACGTTAAATACTCCCCAAATTAAGACATACTTACTGAAAGGCATCAATTGTAACTGCTTTCTTGGTTTGAAATGCCCACAGTAAGAGTTCTTATCAAATCCCTTACTGGCAAGGTCACATTTGTGAACTCTGTACATATGTATATGTGGGGAAGGAGCTCTGATGGTGCGTGCAGTTGTTAAAGCATTCACCTGCTTATCAAAATGTCAGTGATTTGAACCCACCAGCCACTCCCTGGGATAATGAGGCAGTCTTTTTCCATAAAAATATACAGCCCTGGAAACACTACAGGGAAGTTCTACTCTTACTAACTACTCTTATGCCAAACTCTGTTTTTTAAAGCATTATCAGAAAACTATATAATACAAATCTGATAATGTAATGTTGTCATCGTCGTCGTTGTTGTTATATGCCGTTGAGTAGTACCCAACTCATAGAGACCCCTCCTTGGGTTTCCAAGGTGGTATCACCATGGAAGTAGATTTCCCGACCTTCCTTCTGAGGAGTGGCTGGTGGGTTTGAACCACCAACCTTTTGGTTAGCAGTCAAGTGCTTTAGGCTGTATGCTAGGAAAGGGTAAGTATGTGACATATGGGAAAGCTGTCCTTCCTCATTTCATTAAATGATTCAAGCACAACTTTTTGGGGAAGAGAAGTGAGAAAGCAGCACCAGAAAGTTTGAAGTAATCTGTTTACTCAACTTACCTTGTCTGCAAGTAACACTGGGAAAGGAGTAATTCTCCCAACTCCTTACCCTTTAGTTCACTCCAATCAGTTCTAGATTATATGAATTTGAGTTCTAAGTATCACTTTTCTAAATTCCCAACTTATTCAAGGACCAATAAAATAACAACCAAACACTAAGTAAGTAAACACATCCTACTGATGCAGTGTCTCACATTACTGCATTTGGATCTGTATTTAATGGTCCATCAAATAATATTTTATATTTGCTATTCCCCATCCCTTTCTGATGTGACTCAAAATAAGAAGAAATAGCTGCAGACATCCATTAATAATCAGAACATGGAATATATGACGTATGAATAAAAAAAAATTAGAAGTGGTCAAATATGAAATGGAACACTTAAAGATCAATATCCTAGGCATTAGCTGAAATGGACTGGTATTAGCCATTTTGAATCAACTGTATGGTCTACTATGTGGGGAATGACAAACTGAAGAGGAATGGCATTGCACTCACTGTCAAAAAGAACATTTCAAGATGAATCATGAATTGCAAAGCTGTGAGAGGATATTATACACACACATAAAAAGAAGATCAATTAATACAACTATTATTCAAATTTATGCACAACTAAAGCCAAAGATAAAGAAATTGAAGATTTTTACAGATTTCTACAGTATGAAATTGATCAAACATGTAATCAAGATGCACTGATAATTACTAGCAATTGGAATGTGAAAACTGGAAACAAAGAAAGATCAGTAACTGGAAAATATGGCCATGGTGATAAAAACGTGGAATATCACATGAGAGAATTTTAAAAGACCAATCATTATTCATTGGAAATACCTATTTTCAACAATATAAATGGTGAATATATATGGAATACACAGGAAACAAATCAACCACATCTGTGGAAAGAGATGATGGAGAAGCGCAATATCATCAGTCAGAACAAGCTCAGGGGCTGACTGGAGCACAGACCAATTGCTCATATGCAAGTTCAAGTTGAAGCTGAAGAAAATTAAAACTAGTCTACAAGAGCCAAAGTACAACCTTAAGTATGTCCCACCTGAATTTGGAAAATTCTCTCAAGAACAGATTTGACAGACTGAACACTAGTAACCAAAGATGAGATGAGCTGTGGGATGACATTAAGGATATGATACATGAAAAAAGCAAAAGGTCATTAAAAATACAAGAAAAAAAAAGACTAGAATGGTTATCAGAATAGACTCTGAAACTTGCTCTTAAATAAAGAGCTAAAGCAAAGGAAGAAATGCTGAAGTAAAAGAGCTGAACAAAAGATTTCAAAGGATGGTTCACGAAGACAAAGTAAAGTATTATAATGACATGTGCAAAGACCTGGAGAAACCAAAAGGGAAGAATATGCTCAGCTTTTCTCAAGCTAAAAACTGAAGAAAAAATTCAAGCCCCAAATCACAATTTTGAAGGATTTTATGGGCAAAATACTGAACAATGCAGGAAGCCTCAAAGGAAGATGGAAGGAATACACACAGTCACTGTCCCAAAAAGACTGGGTAGATGTTCAACCATTTTAGGACGTAGCATATGATCAAAAAGTTTAGGTTGTGTGTCAACTTGGCTGGGCTTTTGTTCTGAGTGGCTTGGCAACTGGATGTAGTTATTCCCCATAATGAGATTGTAAGCACCTCCATGGTGCAATCTGCTGTGAGCAGCTAAGTGGTTGAAGGGGAGCTGCCTGTTTCCAGCAGGGAAAGGTATCCAGCTTTTTGGCACATTTTGGGCTGTGTTGCCTGTCAATCTTGGGACTGTTCCTGGATTTGAATCGGTGGTCTGACGTGTTGCCTGCTGATCTTGGGATTGTTCCATTTTACCTGCCAATATTGGGTTTACCAGTTTCAGCAGCCAGCAGCTGCGTGAGATAGAAGCCTCTAGCTCCAGTGGGTCTGGAACAAGAGGCAGAGCTGAAGCACAAGGCTGAGGGACCTTAATTGAGACCCTAGAGAGATGCCCCTCTGAAATCAGACTTCTAGTCTCCTAAACTGTAAAAACATAAATTTTCTGTTAAAGCTATCTACTTGTGATATTTCTGTTATAGCAGCACTAGAAACAAAGACAGTACTGAAGGAAGAACTCCATGCTGCACTGAAGTAATTGGCAAAAAACAAGGTTCTAGGAATTATGAAATACTAATTGAGATGTCTGAATGAACATATGTAATGCTGGAAGCACTCACTTCTCTATGCCAAGAAATCTGGAAGACAGCTACCTAGCCAACTGACTGGAAGAAGTATATATTCGTGTCCGTTCCAAAGAAAGGTGATCCAACAGAATGCAGGAAGTATAGAACAATACCATTAATGTCACAAGCAAGCAAAATTTTAATGAATATAATTAAAAAATGGTGGTACCAGTACATTGACTAGAAACCGCCAGAAGTCCAAGCCAGATTCAGAAAGGGATGTGAAACAAGGGATATCATGGCTGATGTCAGATGGACTGTGGCTGAAAAGCAAGTAATACCAAAAAGACGTTTACCTGTGTTTTTTTTTTTTTTTTTTTTGAAATATATAAAGGCATTAAACTGTGTGGATCATATTAAATTATGGATAACATTATGAAGAATGGGAATTCCAGAACACTTAATTGTGCTCATGGAGAACCTGTACATAGACCAAGACAGGTGTTCAAAAAGAACAAGGGAATATTGCATGGCTTAAAATCAGGAAAGCTCAGGACATTTATGTCAACTGGTACAATATAGCTCATAAAGACAATGTCCTCCATCCTACTTTGGTGAGCACCATCTGAGGTCTTAAAAGCTTGTGAGTAGCCATCTAAGATACACTTACTGCTTTCTTCCTGTTTAGAGCAAAAAAGTATGAAGAAAACCAAAGTTTCACCGAAGCAATTACTCCCAAGAACTAATGGACTACATGAACCACAGTCTACATAACCCCAAGACCAGAAAAACTAGATGGTGCTCTGCTACCACTACCAACTGTTCTGCTTGGAATAACAAAAAAGGGCCCCAGACAGTGAGGGAGAAAAGTATAAAACAGAAAATCAAAATCACAAAAAATGATCAGACTTACTGGTCTGACAGAGACTGGAGAAACCCCAGAGACTATGGCTCTAACAACCTTCTGACTTGGAGTTGAAGCCTTTCCTGGAAACCACCTTTCAGCCAAACAGTAGGTCCATAAATTAAACAGTAACACCTGAGAATACATTCCTTAGAACAATCAATTACACGATATCAAAAGAACAACACTTTCCCAAAAGCAAAGATGAGATGGCAGAAGGGGTAGAAAATTCAGACCTAAGTAAACAGGAAATCTAGGGTGGAAATTGGGAGAGTACTGACATATTGTGGGGAATGCAACCAATGTCATGGGACATTTCATTACAAATTATCAAAAGGGAAATTTGATAACTTGCTCTTTAAACTTTCACCTAAAGCACAATAAAAATTTTTGAAATAAAATCAGGAAAGGTGTGTGTCAAGTTGTACCATTTCAGAGTTCTGGTGAGATGGTGGAATAGGCAGAAAGACTGCACAGACCCTCTTCAATAAAGAAAAGGGGAACCAATTAACACAGATACAGAAGATAATCCTGGATCCCTAAGCCTTGAAGGGAAGGATATAGAAGTGGACTAAACTCCAACTAGCAGAAGAATTTGCATGAAAACACCAAAAAAGGAGACATATAGAGCTGCGGTCCGGCAGCAATCCTGATGGCACAGACAGCTTGGATACTGCCGAGTGGTATTAGGACCTAAGAAGTAACGTAAAAATCAGCCCTGCTAGCCAAGGACTGCACAGAGGACTGTATTGGTGGCTGGTGAATAAAAGGAGAAGCAGCAAAGAGAAAGGTGGGCTGAGCTGTGGACTTTTGCCTGTCCAGAGGACACAGCCATTTTGAATGTTTACAAGCAGTTCGACTATGTTGGATATTTAAAGTAACAGCATTTTCCCAGATTCTAGGGACTTAAGAATAGGCTCCACTTCCCGAAAACCACAAGGACATTCCAGACACCAACAACCAGAAAGGTGTGATATTCCCCTTGTTAGTCTTATACCCCACATACACACTCTTGGTGAAGAGAGATGTGGCCATCCCTCACTCCCACCCACCTTCCAGGCCAAAAGGAATTCCATCCCAGTCGATGTGCTTGGATGGAGTCTGGGTGCCCTGCCCTGCCCCAATTTTTTTTTTTTTTCTTTTTTAGTTTGCTTGTTTTTCTCTGTTTTAAAATTATTATTATTATTATTGCCCTTTTTAGTATTATTCTTTATTCTTCCCTTCCCAGGTTCTAGTTTTCACCTTTTTCTCTTTTTCCTGTTCCTGGTTCCAATTTCTTTCTTTCTTGTGGTTAACCTCGTTCCTTGTTTTTCTTTTTGCATTTTTCCCATTTGTTTTTCTTCATTATTCTCCTACTCTATCTTTTTTCTCTTATTGCCCCCTCCCCAGATACTGCAGGGTTTTTTTGTTTTGTTTTGTTTTGTTTTGTTGGTTATTGTTACTGTGTGATTACACAATGTGATTTTGTCCACTTGCTTTACTTTTTTCATGGTTATTCAATTGTTATTTTTATCTGAGTGGGAGATAGCAACAGTGCCCATAAGACACAACTACACCACCCACACCTCCTAAGGCTTCACTTACTAAGTTGAGTGAGAGCCACCACCTTCTTCTCCACCAATGGGCCAACAATAAACAACCACCAAGAAGAGTCTGACTCACTCTTGGCTGCTCTTCACCAACAGTTAACAGAGATCTAAATACAACAACGTCACAATGTCTTGGAGACAACAAACAATCACTGTCCACACAAAGAAGCATGATAAAGCAGTACAAACAAGGGAACAGGACACAGACCAAGAATACATCCCTGAGGAAGAAGCACCACTGGAATCCCTGATAAAGTATTCAAAAGAATTATATTTAGGTATCTTCAAAGGATTGAGAGAAAGATAAAGAAAACACTGACAAAATTAAGAAAAACACAGACAAAAGCCTAGAACAACTTGGGAAGAAAATACAAAAGCAAAATGACAAAATAAATGAAAAATTAGAATTGAATCTCAATCTACAGATAGAAATCGAGAAGATTAATACTAAATTGTCAGAAATAGATAACATATTGAAAAAGCAAAGGAGTAGAATCAATCCAATAGAAGACAGAATTAATGAAATTGAAGACAAATACCTGAACACTTCTTTGGAAAGGGATCAATCAGAAAAAAAAAAAATCAAAACAAAATGAAGAAAGTCTAAGGTTCATGTGGGATACCATCAAAAGGAATAACCTATGTGTCACTGGAATTCCAGAACAGAAGAAAAAGATAAAACCACTGAGAAAATTGTCCAAGATTTGCTGGAGAAGAACTTCCCTGATATGATGAAAGATGAGAACATACCTATTCAAGAAGTCCAACGAGCCCCAAACAAGATAGACCCCAAAAGAAAATGACCAAGACACATCATCATCAAACTCATCAAAACTAAAGACAAAGACAGAATCCTGAAAGCAGCACGAGAAAAACAAAAAGTTACCTACAAAGGACAGCCAGTAAGAATAAGCTCTGATTTCTCAGCAGAAACCATGCAAGCGAGAGGGCAATGGTATATATAAAACCCTGAAAAAGAAAAAAATTCAACCAAGAATTATATACCTGGCAAAATTGTCCCACAAATATGACGGTGAAATTAGATTTCCAGATAAGCAGAGACTATAAGGGAATTTGTTAAAACCAGACCAACCTTACAAAAGATGGTAAAGGGAGTCCTTTGAACAGAAAACCAAAAATAGCAAATAACAACCAAACACACAAGATGACATAACTCAAAAACTACAGCTATGGACATATGCAAAGTAAAATGAGCTTACAAGAGTGTAAACAAGGAACCAGAGACATCAATTGGCAAGTGACAACAACTACAAACAAAAAGATGGAAAAGACTGTGTAGTCACAGAACTTGGATTGGATAAGAAAACAAAACCCATCAATATGCTGACTACAAGAGACACAGCTGACAGATAAAGACAAAAATAGACTAAAAATCAAAGGTTGGAAAAAGATATATCAAGCAAATGGCAACTGTA
>NW_006921822.1:5390761-5399121 GCF_000298275.1 Orycteropus afer afer
CTGTGGTCAATGACATGAGACAAAGTTTATGTGAACTACTGTACGGAAGGTGAATTTGCTCTGTAAAATCTTCACCCAAATCACAATTAAGAAAAAAAAAAAAAAAAAGAAGAATGCTCCTTAAAAGTGTGGATGCTAAGACTTCATCTCACATACTTTGGAAATGTTATCAATATGGACTGGTCCCTAGAGAAGGCCGTTATCCTTGGTAATGCAGAGGGTGAGCAAAAAGAGGAAGATCCTCAACAAATGGATTGACACAGGGGCTGCAACAATGGGCTCAAACATGACAATGATTATGAAGATGGAGCAGGACTAGGTTTTTGTTCTGTTGTGCATGGGGTAAATATGAGTCAGAATTGATTGAACAGCACCTAACAACAGCAATTCCTTTTTACTTCAATATTGCTTTCAATATTAATATAGCACTAATTACACAAAATTCTTCATATAAAATTGAAAAAAGTTCAATCTGTTACTTATACTAAAGGCTCAATTCTCTCTGGTGATTTGTGCCCCTTAGTTCATTGTCTAGCCATTTTCCCTTCCCACTCCCTTCCAGCCCACACATTTATCTTCTCCTACATGCCTTTCTCACACCGATTTATTGCTCTCTCCATCAATCCATGTCATACATCCAGATATTAAAAAATCTCTGAGCTAGGCATTTCTGATTCTTTAACTGTACCTCTTTACGTGATGTAAATGGTTCAGTAAGATTTTTCACTCAATTATTAACATATGTGAGATTTCTGCCATCAACAAATGACGGAGGAAATGGCTTACATTAATATTCCAAATTTTGTATCTCTAATTTCTGCTTTAAGAAAGGAAAAAGTAACCTTTTGAAAAATTCAAGGGACCTCAAAATGATTTGGTCTTTTCACCTACTCACATATCAAACAGCAATAATAATTACAGAATTATTGAGCACTTACTTTAGGAAATTTTATTATAGGTTTTCTAGGTTATAATTGCAGAGATGTATTATTTATCACTATAGTCACAAGAATAGGATTTAACCCACAGTAAACTATGCATCATTGAATCTAGAGTTTTTCCTTTAAGCGTACATTGCATAACAGCAGTGGTGTGCTGGAGCCAGCTTGTATCAGCCTTCTTAGCACCTCTTCCCAACTCTGTATCCAGTGACATTATATTGGTAGCTTGAAATCTGGTACATTGGGAGTATGTATACCATAGAAATCAGCAAACACTACAAATCAGGGCTCATTTTTCCCAGAAAGCTGATTATTAAATATTTATTGGCACATTAATACATATAAGTGATTTCAACAAAATGAACTATGACTGGATAGAATTATACACCCTAATAGCAAGACTATTAAATGAGATTCAACTTCTTCTAAGTAATTTTTTCTTTCATTTGATGATGACAAAAGCTGATTAATAATATTAACACATGAATTTTTCTTCTCTTTTTTGCTACTTGTTTCTCAGAAAAGGGGCTCACAAGTACTAAAAATGGAAAAAGCTTATTGGAGATGTGAAAAAGCCCATTTCAGAAGAGAATGTTTGTTTGATAAATGGTGCTGGCAAAACTGGAGATCTATTTGTAGAAAAATGAAACAAGATTTGTACACCTCACACCATACACAAAAACTAACTCCAGATGAATCAAAGACTTACATGTGAAACCTAAAACTATAGAATTCCTCAAGGAAAAACTAGGGGCAAATTTAAGGGCCCTAATATATGGCATAAATAGACTATCAAGCATAACTCAAAATGCACAAACAGCAGAAGAGAAATCAGATGATTGGGACCTTCTAAAAATTAAATTTTTATGTGCTTCCAAAGACTTCTCCGAAAGAGTCAAAAGAGAACCTACAGATTGGGAAAAAATATTTGGCTATGACATATCTGACAAGGGACTTAGCTCTAGAATTTATAGAAAACTCCAACACCTCAATAACAAAAAAGACAAACAATCTAATTAAAAAATGGGCAGAAGACATAAATAGACACTTCACCAAGGAGGATATTCAAGCAGGCAACAAACATGAAAGAATGCTCACGATCATTAGCTATTAGAGAGATGTAAATCAAAACAACGAGATACCATCTTGCTTCAGCACTAGCAGCAAAGTTCAACGAGACAGAAAATAAAAAATGCTGGCGAGGATGTGGAGAGATTGGGACTCTCATACACTGCTGGTAGGACTGTAAAATGGTACAACCATTGTGGAAAACAGTATGGTGATTCCTTCAAAAGTTGGAACTAGAAATACCACTTGACCTAGCTATTCCATTACTAGGTATATATCCTAAAGAAGTGAGAGCCATGACAAGAACAGACATATGCACACCCATTGTTCATTGTAGCACTATTTACAACAGCCAAAAGATGGAAACAACCTAGGTGTCCATCAACTGAGGAATGGATAACCCAACTATGGTACATACACACAATGGAATACTATGCAACCCTAAAGAATAATGTAGAATCTGCAAAACACTGCATAACGTGGATAAACTTGGAGGACATTATGCTGAGTGAAATAAGTCAATCACAAAAGGACAAATATTGTATTAGTCTGCGATTGTAAAAGTCAAGGAAAGGTTTATCTATAGAAGGACATTTTCTTTGTTGGTTACCAGGGGTAGGAGGAGAGGGGAGGGAACACTGTTAGATACATTTTGGTATTGATTTGGGTGAAGAGAAGGGCAACGTACCAAATGTGAGTATTCAATATAGTAGCACTGAGGAAGAGAAAGTCATAGAGAGGTACGTGGGAAGTACAGACAACAAAAATGAACCCTTTTGCTTATATAGTATGGCATTGTCAGTGAAGGCAAACATGGGTATATAGGTGGATAGATGGGTAGACAGGCTGAACTATTAGGTATGTCTATGAAGCGGGGAGTGTACCCAAGAACATGTTTAGGGTTGGTAGACAATGGTCCTATAAGTCTATGCTCATGATCTGAATTCCCAGGTGTATAGTAGAGGTAACAAGGGGTAAGGTTGTAGTCACTGACTGGTCACAGCCAGCTACCCAGAGGGACTGAGCAGTTGAACCTGTGGGCTCGGGACCAGAGTCGCAGAGGACATCAAGCTCAATTGGCATAACATACTACAAAAACATTGTTCCACCTCCTACTTTGGTGAGTAGTCACTGGGATCTTAAAAGCTTGCAAGCTGCCATCTAGATGCAATGATGGGTCTCTCCTCATCCAGAGCAAAGAAGAATGAAGAAAACCAAAACTTCATGGGAACAGTCCTAGTGACTGGTACACCATTCCATCTGCAGCCTATACAACTATGATACCAGAAGAACTAGATGGTGCCCAGCTACTACTGTCAACCACTTGGTAGGGGATCTATGTAGGAGATCCTTGATAGAGAGGGAGAACAATGTGGAACTAAACTCAAAATCATTTGGAGAAAAATAAAAAGGGGGGACCAGGTTTGCTAGTCCAATAGAGCCTGGTGGAACCACTGAGACTGAGACTATGGCCCCTAGCTTTCCTTCAGGTCTGGAATTGAACCCATGCCTATGGTTTCCAGCCAAACAATAAACAGGCATATGAGTTGAACATTTACCTGAGGTAGATACACTCCTTGGAGAGAACAATCATGGCAGAAAGAAGGGCTGCTTATGCACAAGGAGACAGCTCAGGGGGCAGAAGTGCATGGAGGTATGGAGATAGGGAAGAGGTAACTATCAGGAGGAAGTATGAGGTGAGATGTTGCATTGTGGTAAATTGTGGTCAATGTCATGAGACAAAGTATATGTGAATTGCTGTATGGAAAGTGAATTTGCTCTGTAAATTTTCACCCAAATCACAATTTAAAAAACAAGAGAGAGAGAAAAGAAAAAGCCCATTTCATAAATTTCCTTTGTTATTTTATTAAATTTCCTCTAGGCTTCTTTTTATACAAAACCACTTTCTAACATCTACAATTTTTTACAGAATAGTGTAAGATTTTAGTGTAAGTGTCTGAAGGCAAGAAACTTATATAGAGAAATGAAAGAAAAGCTACAGATAGATAAAGTGATTAGAAAATTTGTGAGGGGAATAAGAAAAACCACCATAATCAATCTTCCTCAAGTATAGCTGGCTCTGAATAATAGGTCTTCTGGCCCTCCCTTTTTTTTTTTTTTTTTCCTGATTTTGCTAAAATTTATTTCTTTTCCCTTTTTAAGATGGAGCTATCCACTGTCTAGGAGCCCTGGTAGCGCAGTGCCTAAGGCACTTGACTGCTAACCAGAAGGCTGGCGGTTCAAACCCACCAGCCACTCCTCAGAAGGAATGTTGGGCAATTTACTTCCGTAGTGATAACTGCCTCAGAAACCCAAGGAGGGGTTGCTATGAATTGGGTCTGACTTGATGGCACACAACAACAACATCATCATCCACTGTCTGGGAATGTTTTAGTATAAATAAATGGATGTAAAATAGACCCTCAATACAACCCTCTCTACCCCACCCCCAAAAGCAATCTAGAAAGTATTAAAGATAAATGAGGTATCAGTGGAAAGCACTAAGAAATTTTTGAGGGAATACTACAAAAATTCATCCAAGGTGAGCTTTCTTACATTGGGTACTTATTAATTCGATTCTTGCTGAAAGTTCTAAGTGGTACAGACAGGTGAGGATTAACTATATTAATTTACATAGAGTGCTTTGAATAGTGCCTGGCACATAATAAACATTTTTAAAGTTTCTGCTATTATCACTATTATCTGAAATTTAGCAAACAAGGATTCAACAAGAATTCTCAACACCACAATAACCGCAAACCTAACAAACTTCATTACATTTAGGTACATACTTAAACTCAGTATCTTGAGAATTCAAAAATTTCTGGGTATTATACAATCAAGCATAAATGAAAAATTTACACTTATCACATGCTTATATTTGAAATAATTTCTACATCAGCCCAGAGACTGCCACTTACTTTGAAATCAAAGGTGTAATTGGTGTAAGGCATCAAGTTATTTTCATAGGCGCTCTTCAGTTGGAAGCCATGTGTGATTCTCCCTTCTGAGCTTCCATTCTTTCCATTGCAGCTGAAGTTCATAAGACATTCATTGTACCTTAGTTCCTTGAAGTCTTTATGGTTATCAGCTACTCCTCCATTGCTTAGATATTCTACAACACCTAGTGGAGTGAAGAAGAAAGAATACTACCATTTAGCATTGAGTCCACAAGGCTTTATATCCAAGAACCATCTCTAGGAGTCAGACCAGGTTCAGAATGGTTTCACTAGGTTGAACTATATGAAACTACTTTTTTTGTTTGTTGAAAACCATAAATTAGTAACTTACATGGTTCAAGATAACAGAATGTAGGGTATTTGCCTACTTCAGAACAAACTATCAAGGTGAGGCATGAGTTTCCTTCATTTTCTTAATGGTTCTTCATGCTAATGATAGTTTCCAGGGGATAGGGTGGAATTCACCAGGTAGGTCTTTACTGTTAAATGTTTGTAGAACATTATTCCAAATCATTATCTCTTTATTATTTTCCTATTCTATGCAGTCAATCAACTTGGGAAATACGTGAAATACAGCATACATAATAAAAAATCATTTATAAAATAGATTTTGTGTCTTCAACATTTCAACTTTTCTTGTCAGCTAAGCACATAACATCATTATTTTGAGTTAGAATAAGATTTCTCAGTCTGACACTACAAAGAACATTTTATGATAGAGATATTCTACTTGGCCAAAAATATCAGATGTGTCTAAAAACCAGAAGAGAGTAGAAGCATTTTAAAAAAAAGTACACTGCTTTCACTGAGTAAATAAATGGGAAAAAAGTGTCAGTGCCTAAGGCATTTGACTGCTAATCAGAAGGCTGGCAATTCAAAGCCACCAGTCACTCCCCAGAAGGAAGACTGGGCAATCAATCTACTTCCGTAGAGATACTATCTCAGAAATCAAAGAAGGGGTCGCTATGAGTCAAAATCGACTCAACAGCAGTAAGTTTGTTTTGTTTTGTTTTTCATTATTATCATCATTAGTCATCTAAAAGATGAGTCACTGCCAGTATTGTGAACAAGTGAAAAGGAGCTATCATTTATCTAGCATTTATTCTATGATTGGCACAGTTCTAAAATGCTTTACACACAAACTTCACAAACAACCCTGTAAGGTGAATACAATTATTGTTCCCTTATTCCAAATAAGGAATTTCATCACAGACTGCAAGCTAATTAACAGCAGAATTAGGATCCAATCCTGACAATCTAGCTCCAGAGTCAACTCTTTATGCTGTGCTGCCAAATCACAGGTAACTGGCTTAAACAAATAAAATGAGATGGGAAGAAAACTTCTGATCCTTGAGGATAATTAAACTAAAAAAAGATTCAGAAAAGAGATGTGGTTAAGGTGCCTACTGGGTTAGGAACTGAAGACAAACATTTGTAAAGAATAATTTCAGTACTTACTTGCTAAGAAGAAAAAGCAAAGATATTTGTAGCTTTTATGAATATTCCTATGTACTTACTGTTACTATTTTAAACACTTTAAAAAACTTAGTAATAAACAAAATTTAGAATACCTTTTGCTAATTTGTTGTTGTTATTGTTATTTGCCATCAAGTCGGCCCCAACTCATAGGGGCCCTTCCTTGGGTTTCCGAGGCAGTATCACTACTGAAGTAGGATTGCCCAACCTTCCTTCTGGGGAGTGGCTGGTGGGTTTGAACTGCCAGCCTTCTGGTTAGCAGTCAAGTGCCTTAGGCACTACGCTACCAGAGCTCCTACCTTTTGCTAATAGCAAAAGTATACACTTTAATGCTTTACATTTGAAATTTACTGTCTAAAATACAAAAGTGATGTTTTGCAAAGTTCTAATCAGTGCCTCAAACCCATCAGCTGTTCTGCGGGAAGAAGATGAGGCAGTCTACTTCCGTAAAGATTTACAACCTTCGAAACCCAATGGAGGTTGCTGTAAGTCAGAACTGACTCAATGGCAGTGGGTCTTAAATGATGGAAGAGGAGCTCTGGTTCTGCAGCGGTTAAAGCACTCGGCTGTGAACCAAAAGGTCAGTGGTTAGAAGCCACCAGCCACTCCACGGGAAAAAAATGTGACAGTCTGTTTCCATAAAAGATTTATAGCCTTTGAAACCCTATGGAACAGTTCTAGTCTTTCTTACAGGGTTGCTATGAGTTGAACTGACTTGATGGTAGTGCGTTCCGAAGTGACATAAATTAGGACAAAAGCAGTTTAATGGAGCTAAAGGATAAACGTGAAATCCTAGAAGAATTCTAATCACTCTTTGTGCCTAATATCAATATTCAATTACCTTTTAATAAATTCACTTAAAAATTGCTAAAGTTATTAAACTAAATAACTACCTATGTGGACTATTTTCTGGTTGCCCCTCAAAATCACCCTTCTCCACTGCACTCTGTGCCTCAGCAGACCAACCATTACTGCATCAACTATAAATCCCTGTTTTCTGGCTTCTAGTTGGGTTTGGTCAATGGGTGGCACTGGCACCTGTGGCAGGAGATCTTGCCACAAATTATCTACATCCCTCAATTTAGAGCCACAGCTCCCATTACATGGCCCTCTCGTACAGCTCTAACTATTTTTCTAAATCCTGCTAATAGCTCCCACTACTTTCCCCTTTAGGCATAGGGGTAATAAGAGTTCCCAGCTCAGTTAGTGGCCAGAATATTCCATCATTCATTTTTGGTCTCCCTTAACCCTGCCCACACCTTGGGAAATCTCAATTATCCCATGTCCTATCCCGTGGATTCCGACTGATATGCTCCCTAATTTAGAAAAGAAATTCTCTACTCAAAAGTTAGGAGCTAGTTGGTCTTTCAACTAAAAGCAAAACTGAAAGCAAAGAGGAAATGGTAGTATAAATACCTGAATCTGGCAATGAGTTAAGATCTGCACATAGCACCAGCGGGATGGAATTGGGATCTGCAGTTGGACTGCCAGGCCTACTAGAGGCTTTCTCCAGAATGTTTTTAACCTCTGAGACAAACATCATGGTCTGGATGAGTTTCACATCGGAATACTCTGGGTCCCAATGCATGTGGGCATTTGCCACTATAAGCAGCTGTTTGTCTGCAGCATGAATAGGCTTCATACCTAAATTTAAACATTAGAAAAAGGAGGATAAGGTTACGCTTATGTGCCAAAAGAAGTGGTAAGGTTTTCTCCCAAAGACCCATAACCACTTCTTTACTCTTTTCCATGAATTTATACCTTATGTTTTATTTGATAAAGTACTTCTTAGAAGCTAAAGTACTGAGATTCTAGTGGTTGTAATCTGAGAAATACTCCCCTAGGTCAGGGGTCAGTAAACTGCTGCCTACAGGCTAAATCTGGTCCACAACCTGTATTTGTACATTCTGTGTGA
>NW_006921822.1:5399247-5402962 GCF_000298275.1 Orycteropus afer afer
ACCTTCCTTCCGAGATATGTATATATATATATATTTACACTTACTTCTCACTTATTGACAATCTTATTATGCAACATCAGCATTTACAATAACAGTAAAAAATCTACTATCCAACTACTTTGCTTGTTAAAGAGTTATGTCTGACAGTAACAAACGCTGAGGTGTGATGTGACAGTAATGCTAGTAGTAATGGTTAAGTTTATATGTCAACCTGCAAGGCCCACGATTCTCAGTTGTTTGACAGTTATGTAATGTAATTGGGCAATGATGTGATGATGTAATTTGGCAGTTATGTGATGGTGTAATTTGGTAGTGTATGACTGATATGATTTGGCAATAATATGATGATATCATCTGGTAGTTAGGTAATGATGTAGTCATCCTCCATTTTGTGATCTGATGTGGTCATTCTCTACTTTCGAATGATGCTAGTTTTCTCATAACAACCTGGTCTTCAGAACCTATGTTGATATATGAGGTGTATTTTATCATTGGTGAAAATATACACAGCAGATCATACACCCATTTAACAATTTTTACATGTACAGTTCAATGACATTGGTTACATTTTTCACATTGCATGATCATTTTTGCTATCTCTCGCCATATTATTTCACCCTATTGACTTAGAATGACTATTCGCTAAACTAGTCATCTATACTTTAGAGCTACTATTGTCAATTTGTGGGCTTCACAGTTTTACAAGGTGGTACACCCCACCAAAAAAAGAAAGAAAGAAAAGCCTATGGCAGAGACTGTTTGTGGCCCATAGAAGCTAAAATATTTACTAACTGGCCCTTTACAGAAAAAGTTTGTTGACCTGCTCTGTTCTTGTTGTAAGGTGCCGTCAAGTCATCTTTGACTCATAGCAACCCTATGCACAGCAGAACAAAACACTGCTTAGTCCTGTGCCAGCCTCGCTATACCTGAGCACATGGTTCCAGCCACTGTGTCAATCCATCACACTGAGGGCCTTCCCCTATTCATTAACCCTCTACTTTCCCAAGCATGATATCTTTCTCCATGGAATGGTTCCGTCTGACAACATGACCCAAGTAGGTGAGATGAAGTCTGGCCATACTCACTTCCAAGAAGCATTCTGGTTGTACTTCTTCCAGAACAGATTTATTAGTCCTTTTATGAGGCCATGGTACTCTTAGCATACTTTTCCAACATCACAACTCAAAAGCATCAACTCTTCTTCGGTTTTTCTTATTCACTGTCCAGCTCTCAAATGCATAAGAGGCAACTGAAAATATCATAGCTTGGATTAGGCGCACCTTAGTCTTCAAGGAGACATCTTTGCTCTTCAGCACCTGAAAAGGGGTCTTTTGCAGCACATCTGCCCAATGCAATACATTGTCTGATGTCTTGACTGCTGCTTCCATTGGTGTTGACTGCAGAACCAAGTAATATGAAGTCCCTGACAACTTCAATCTTTGCTCCATTTATCGTGAGGCTGATTATTATTGGTCCAGTTGTGAGGCTTTTTGTTTCCTTAATACTGAGATGTAATCCATACTGCAGACTGTAGTCTTTAATCTTCGTCAGTAAGTGCTTCAACTCATCCTCACTTTCAGCAAGTAAAGTTGTGTCATCTGTGAATTGCAGGTTGTTAATAAGTCTTCCTCAAATATTGAGGCCATTCTTCTTCATATAGTCCAGCTTCTTGGATTCTTTGCTCAGCATGGAAGTTGAAGAAGTATATTGAAAGGATACAACCTTGACACATGCCCTTCTTGATTTTGAACCATGCAGTGCCCCCTTGTTCTGTTCGAATGACAGCCTCCAGATCTATGTACAGATTCTGCATGAGTACAATCAAGTGTTCTGGAGTTTCCATTCTTCTGAAAGTTATCTATAATTTGTTAGGATCCACACAACCAAATGCCTTTACATAGTCAATAAAACAGAAGTAAACATCTTTCTAGTATTCTTTTCTTTCAGCTAAGATCCATCTGACATCAGCAATGATATCCTTCATTCCACATCCTCTTCTGAATCCAGCCTGCATTTCTGGAAGCTGTCAATATACTGCTGCAACCATTTTTTAATTATCTTCAGTAAGATTTTACTTGCATGTGATATTAATGTTATTATTCAATAATTTCCACATTTTGTGGGATTACCTTGCTTTGGAATGGGTACAAATATGGATCTCTTCCAGTCAGTTGGCCAGGTAGCTGTCTTCCAAATCTCTTGGCATAACCCCGAGTGCCTGCATCTCAATGAGTATTCCGTCAATTCCTAGAGCCTTGGTCTTGCCAATTCCTTCAGTGCAGCTTCAACTTCTCCCTTCACTACCATTGGTTCTTAATCATATGCCATCTCCTGAAATGGATGAACAATGATGAATTCTTTTTGGTATGGGGACTCTGTGTATTCCTTCCAACTTCTTTTGATGCTTCCTGCATCATTCAATATTTTGCCCACAGAATCTTTCAATATTGCAACTTGAGGACTGAATTCTTTCCTCAATTCTTTCAGCTTGAGAAATGCCAAGCATGTTCTTCCCTTTCGGTTTTCTAACTCCAGGTCTTTGCACATTTAATTATAATAATTGACTTTGTCTTCTGGAGCTGCTCTTAGACATTTTCTGTTCAGCTCTTTTATTTTGTCATTTCTTCCATTTGCTTTAGCTACTCTCCACTCAAGGGCAAGTTTCGGAGTCTCTTCTGACATCCATTTTGGTCTTTTCTTCCTTTCTTGTCTTCTTAATGACCTCTTGCTTTCTTCATGGATGATGTTCTTGATGGCACCCCACAATTCTTCTTCCTTTCAGTCATTTGTGCTCAATCATCAAATTTACTCTTGAGATGGTCTCTAAATTCAGGCGGGATATAATCAAGGTCACATTATGGCTCTTGTGGACTTGTTTTAATTGTCTTCAATTTCAACTTGGAAGTGCCTATGAGCAACTGATGGTCTGTTCCACAGTCACCTCCTGGCCTTGTTCTGGCTGAAGATACTGAACTTCTCCATCTCCTCTTTCCACAGATGTAGTCAATCTGATTCCTGTGTATTCCATCTGGTGAAGTCTACATGTATAGCTGTTGCTTATGTTGTTGAAAAAAGGTATTTGCAATGAATAAGTCATTGGTCTTGCAAAGTTCTATCATGCAATCTCCAGCATTATTTCTATCTCCAAGGCCGTATTTTCCAACTACTGTAACTCGTTTATTTCCAACTTTTGCATTCTAGTCACCAGTGATAATCAACACATCTTGATTGCATGTTTGGTCAATTTCAGACTGCAGAAGTTGGTAAAAAATCTTCAATTTCTTCATCTTTGGCTTTGGAGGTTGGTGCATAGATTTCAATAATAGGAGCTCTGGTAGCACAGTGCCTAAGGCATTTGACTGCTAATCAGAAGACTGGCAGTTAAAATTCACGAGCCAACCCTCAGAAGAAAGGTTGGGCAATCTACTTCCATAGTCATACCGCCTCGGAAACCCAAAGAGGGGCCACTATGGGTCGGGTTCGACTCGACAGCAGTAAGTTAGTATTAACTGGTCTTCCTTATAGAAGTATGAAATTATCCTATCACTGACAACACTGTACCTCAGGACAGATGTTGAAACAGTCTTTGTTTTTTTTACTATAATTTTTTTTAATTCATTGTGATTTGGGTGAAGATTTACAGAGCAAATTCACTTTCCATACAGCAGTTCACATATACTTTGTCTCATGTCATTGACCACAGTTTACCACAATG
>NW_006921822.1:5408472-5453979 GCF_000298275.1 Orycteropus afer afer
CTTTTTAAACCTACAAAATGGTGGTGCCCTCCAGCTCGGCAAAAGTCCACAGCTCAGCCCACCTTTCTCTTCACCTTCTCCGTTTGTTCCCCAGCCACCGTGCAGAGTCTTCCATGCAGTCCCTGGCTAGCAGGGTGATTTTTGGGTTAATTTTTAGGTCCTACCACCACTTGGGAATCTCCAAGCCCTGTCATCTGTGCCATCAGGGTTGCTCAGGCCACTACCAGACCGCAGCTCTGTTTGTCTTTTTTGGTATTTTCACGCAAATTCTTCGGCTAGTTGGGGTTTAGTTCACTTTTGTATCCTTCCCTTCAAGGCGTAGTGGTCCAAGATTATCTTCTGTGTCTGTGTTAACTGGTTTCCCTTTTCTTTGTTGAAGAGCATCTGTGCAGTCCTTCTGCCTAATCTGCCATCTTGCTGGAACCTGAAACAGTCTTTGTGATGATGAATGCCACACCACTCCTCTTCAATTTGTCATTCCTGGCATAGTAGGTCATATGGTTGTCTGATTCAAAATGGCCAAAATCAGTCCATTTCAGCTCACTAATGCCTAGGATATCGATCTTTATGCATTCCATTTAATTTTTGACAACTTTCACTTTTCCTAGATTCATACTTTGTATATACCATGCTCTAATTATTAATGGATGTAGCATCTATTTATACTCATTTTGAGTTGTGCCACATCAGCCAATGGGAGTCCCAAAAGTTTTACTCTATCCATGTCGTTAAGGTTGTCTCTACTCTGAGGAGTCAGCTCTTCCCCAGTCAAATTTTGAGTGTTTTCTTACCTGATTGGCTCATCTTCTAGCACTATATCAGATAATGTTTCAGGGCTATTCATAAAGTTTTCCAATAATATATCAGACAGTGTTTCACTGCTATTCGTAAGGTTTTCACTGGCCAGTTGTTTGAGAAGTGGATAGCCTCTTCCCTCTTCCAAGTCTGTCTTAGCCCGGAAGCTCCGCTGAAACCTGTCCACCATGAGTAACCCTGCTGACATTTGTCAACACCAGTGACATAGCCTCCAGTCTCACAGGAACACTTAAGCCACCACAGGACAACAAACTGACAGACAAATTCCTCTTCCTTAGTTGTTCCTAACCCATCTACGCCTGCCTATGCAGGGCCCAGACCTTAAAATAGACCCACCCTCTAGCAAAAGCAGCCCCCAAGCCCTGCGCCTGCCTACTTTCAGCCCTGGCCTTAAAATAGAGCCGTCCCCAAGCGAAAAGCATCCCCTGAGCCCCAGTCCCGCCTAGCTTGGGCCCAGCCTTAAAATAGAGCCACCCCCAAGTGAAAAGCAGCCCCCAAGCCTGAGGCCCACCTACCGCAGGCCCTGGCCTTAAAACAGAGCTGCCCCCAAGCAAAAAGCAGCCCCTGAACCCGAGCCTGCCAACCTTGGTCCCTGGCCTTAAAACAGACACAGCCCCAAGCAAAAAGCAGCCCCCAAACCCTGGCCAGCCTACCTTAGGCCCCCGCCTCAAACTTGCTCCATACATGCCTAAATTAGTAATTATGCAATGAAATAATCAAATGTGATTATGATATTTTTCATTTGCTGTGTTCAGTTTAAAAACTAAGTATCTGTCATTTAATATTACAATAGTTCTGTAAGGCATGTTTTCAGTGATTTGAGAATTGCCTAAACCTTCAAATCTCCCACTAATACTCATTCACCTTTCCATTTCCAGAGTACATGAGTGACAGCTCAGTAGTAAAAGATAGTAACCATTATATTAGCCTATACAATAAAATCAGGAAATGTATGTGCTACCAAAAAAATTCATACTGTACACTAAAATAATTTTTAAAATGAGAATGAATAAGAAGTATTTTCTCAAAGTCTAAATGCTTGGGATTTAGACATGGTTTTATGATTTATTATATTGTACGGTCCTAGGCTAGTTATTTAACCTCTTTAGTGCCCAGGTTCATTTGGAAAATGGGATATTCAACTAGAAAATCTAGTGGCTAAGGCACATGACTCCTCACCAGAAGGCTGGCGGTTCAAACCCACCAGCCACTCCTCGGAAGGAAGGTTGGGCAATCCTACTTCCGTAGTGATAACTGCCTCGGAAACCCAAGGAAGGGTCGCTATGAGTTGGGGCTGACTTGATGGCAAACAACAACAACAACAACAAGGTCCTTTTTTGTTCCCGCTAGAGTTCTGTGAAAATAAATATTAACAGAGTACTTCCAAAATGGTAGACAGGATACTACACTGAAAATTACCAAAATTAAACAACATAGTTCACATATATGAACAGAGAAAACTATTCATAAAATATTCAAGGCATAAAGCTCAGTATGCATAGTATGATGTCATTTAAAGTTATATACATACATTCTCTATGATATTATGTATTAAGAGACATGATCACTCCCTAGTGAGTATGAACAAAATGAGGAAACTTTCACTTTGTATACTTTTGTTCTGATGGAATCTTAGTAAGCACAAATTAAATTTTTCAATTCAAATTTCTATAAACTGTCTCTTAACATTTTCAGTTAAAAATATAACCCCTGCAAAAAAAAGGTCTAATATTCTGTTGTTGTTGTTATTGTTAGGTGCCATCAAGTTGTCTCCGACTCACAGTGACCCCATGCACAGTAGAACAAAACACCTCCCAGTCCCACACCAGCTCCATAATCCCTGCTGTACTTGAGCCTATCACCCCAGCCACTGTGTCAATCCATCTCGTTGAGGGCCTTCCCCTCTTTCATCGATCCTCCACCTTACCAAGCATGACACATCCTTCTCCAGGGCATGGTCCCTTCTGACAATATTACCAAAGTAAGTGAGACAAAGTCTGGCCATTCTCACTGCCAAGGAGCACTCTGGCTCCAGGACAGATTTGTTAGATCTTTTAGCAGTCCATGGTACTTTCCATATTCTTCGCCAACTACAACTCAAAAGCATCAATTCTTCTTTGGTCTTCCTTATTCATTGTCCAGCTCTCACATAAATATGAGGCAACTGAAAATACCATGGTTTATGTCAGGCATACCTTAGTCCTCAAGGAGACATGTTTGCTCTTCAGCATGTGAAAGAGGTCCTTTGCAGCCGATTTGCCCAGTGCTATAATTCATCTGATGTCCTGACTGCTGCCCATTGACAATGATTGCAGAACCAAGCAAAGTGAAGTCTCTGACAACTTTAATCTTTTCTCCATTTATCGTGATGCTGCTTATTGGTCCAGTTTTAATGATTTTTGTTTTCTTTATATTGAGAAGTAATCCATACTGCAAACTGTATTCTTCAGTCTTCATCACTGAAGTTATCCTCACTTTCAACAAGCAAAGTTGTGTCATCAGTGTATCACAGGTTTGTTAATGATTCTTCCTCCAATCCTGATGCTATGTTCTTCTTCATATAGACCAGCTTCTCAGATTATCTGCTCAGTGTACAGACTGAATGAGTACGCACTCCCTTCTTGATTTTAAATGATGAAGTGTCCCCTTGTTCTGTTCTAACAATAGCCTCCTGGTCTATGTACAGGTTCATCATGAGTACAATTAAGTGTTCTGGAATTCCCACTTTTCTCAATGGTACCCATAATCTGTTAGGATCCACACAATCAAATGCTTTTGCATAGTCAATAAAGCACAAGTAAACATCTCTCTGGTATTCATTGCTTTCAGCCAAGATCCATGTGATATCAGCAATGATATCCCTCGTTCCACATCGTCTTCTGAATCCAGCTTGAATTTCAGGAAGTTCTCTGTCAATATACTGCTGCAACCATTTTTTAATTATCTTCAGTTAAGATTTTACTTGCATACAATACTTATGTTACAGTTTAATAATTTCTACATTATGTGGGATCACCTTTCTTTGGAATGGGTACGAATATGGATCTCTTCCAGTCAGTTGGCCAGGCAGCTGTCTACTAAATCTCTTGGCATAACTGAGTGAGTGCCTCCAGTGGGGCATCCATGTGTGGAAACATCTCAAAGGGTATTCCATCAATTGCAGGTGCCTTATTCTTTGCCAATTCCTTCAGTGGAGTTTCAACTTCTTCCTTCCATACCATTGGCTCTTGATCACATGCCACCTCCTGAAATGGATGAACATCAACCAAGTCTTTTTGGTACAGTGGCTCTACATATTCCTCCCATCTTCTTTAGATGTTTCCTGCATCATTCAATATTTTGCCCATAGTATCTTTCAATATTGCAACCCAAAGCTTACATTTTTTCCTCAGTTCTTTCAGCTTGAGAAATGCCAAGCATGTTCTTCCCTTTTGGTTTTCTAACTCCATGTCTTTGCACATTTCATTACAGTAACTGACTCTGTCTCCTCAACCTGCTCTTTGAAATCTTCTGTTCAGCTCCTTTATCTTGTCATTTCTTCCATTTGCTTTAGCTACTCTCCATTCAAGGGCAAGTTTCAGAGTCTCTTCTGACAACCATTTTGGTCTTTTCTTCCTTTCTCATCTTTTTAATAACCTCTTGCTTTCTTCATGGATGATGTTCTTGATGTCATCCCATAATTCTTCTGGTTTTTGGTCACTGGTGTTCAATGCATCAAATCTATTCTTTAGATGGTCTCTAAGTTCAGGAGGGATATACTCAAGGTCATATTTTGGCTCTCGTGGACTTGTTTTAATTGTTTCAGCTTCAAGTTGAACTGGCATATGAGCAGTTGATGGTCTGTTCCACAATCAGCTCTTGACCTAGTTTTGGCTGAAGATAATGAGCTTTTCCATCGCCTCTTGCCACAAATGTAGTCAATCTGATTCCTGTGTATTCTATTTGGCGAAGTGCACCTGTACAGCCACTGTTTGTGTTCTTAAAAAAAAGGTATCTGCAATGAATAAGTTGTTAGTCTTGCAAAATTCTATCACTGAATCTCCAGCATTATTTCTGTCACCAAGGCCAAATTTTCCAGCTACTGGTAATTCTTCTTTGTTTCCACCTTTTAAATTCCAGTCACCAGTGATAATTAATACATCTTGATTGCATGGCCAGTCAATTTCAGACTTCAGAAGTTGATAAAAATCTTCGATTTCCACACTGTTAGATTGGTAGAGACAAGTATTGATTTGAATGAAGAGAAGGGCAATATACCAAATGTGAGTTATCAACACGGTGGCTTTGGGAAAGAGGAAGACATCAAGAGGGACATGGGAGGTACAGACAACGAAGATGAACCCTTTTGCACATACACTACTGCGTTGTCCATGAAGGCAAACATGGATATACGAGTGGAAAGATGGGTGGACAGGCTGAACTATTAGGTATGTCTATGCAGGGGGGAGTGTGCCCATGACCATGCATAGCACTGGCAGACAATGTTTCTACAAGTGTATTGGTACATTCTGTAAGAATTCCCAGGTATGTAGTCGAGCTCACAAGGGTCAAGGTTGTAGTCACCTCTTGGCCATGGCCAGCTACCCAGAGGGAGCAAATAGTTGGATCTGTGTGCTCGGGACCAGAGTTGCAGGGGACACCAGCTCAACTGGCATAACACACTACACAAAACATTGTTCCACATCCTACTTTGGCGAGTAGTGACTAGGATCTTAAAAGCTTGCAAGCAGCCATCTACATGCAACGATGGGTTTCTCCTTGTCCAGAGCAAAGAAGAATGAAGAAAACCAAAGATTCAAGGAAACAATTAGTCCAAGCGACTGGTACCTCATGTGAGAAGAAATAGAAGGTGCCCAGCTACCACTGTCAACCACTCAGAGAGGGATCTATGTAGGAGATCCTGGACAGAGTGGGAGAACAATGTGAAACAAAACTCAAAATCATTTGAAAAAAAAAAAAAAAGGGACCAGGTTTGCTGGTCTGAGAGAGCCTGATGGAACCACTGAGGCCATGCCCCATGGCTGCCCTTCAACTATGGAATTGAAACCACTCCTGTGGTTTCCAGCCAAACAAGAGACAGGCATATGAGGTGAACATTTACACTAGGTAGACACACTCCTTGGAGAGAACAATCATGGGACAATAGAAGGGCTGTGTATGCACAGGGAGACAGCTCAGGGGGCAGGACTGCATGGAGGGAAGAGCATAGGGAAGAGGTAACTATGGGGAGGAAGTAAGAGGAGAGCTGTTGCATTGTGGTAAATTGTAATCAATGTCATGAAACAAAGTGTATGTGAACTTCTGTATGGAAAGTGAATTTGCTCTGTAAACTTTCCCCCAATCACACACACACAAAAAAAAAAAAACCCTTCAATTTCCTCATCTTTGGCTTTGGTGGTTGGTGCATAAATCTGAGTAATAGTCGTATTAACTGGTCTTCCTTGTAGGTGTATGGATATTCTCCTATCACTGACAGTATTGTACTTCAGGAGAGATCTTGAAATATCCTTTGTGATGATGAATGCCACACCATTCATCTTCAAATTGTCATTCACAGAATAGTAGATCATATGGTCATCTGATTCAAAATGGCCAAAAACAGTCCATTTTAGCTCACTAATGCCTCGGATATTAATCTTTATGCATTCCATTTCATTTTTGACAACTTCCAATTTTCCTAGATTCATACTTCGTACATTCCATGTTCTGATTACTAATGGACATTTGCAGCTGTTTCTCCTCAATTTGTGTCATGCTATATCAGCAAATGGTGGTCCCGAAAACTTTACTTTATCCATATCATTAAGGTTGGTTCTACTCTGATGAGACAGCTCTTTCCCAGTCATATTTTGAGTGCCTTCTGACCTAAGGGGCTCATCTTCCTGCACTGTATTAGACAATGTTTCAGGCTACTCATAAAGCTGCCCAGTAATGTATCAGATAGTGTTTCTCTGCTATTCATAACATTTTCCCTGACCAATTCTTTGAGAAGTGAATGGCCTCTTCCTTCTTCTTCATCTTTCTCAGTCTGTAAGTTGCAATGAAACCTGTGCACCTTTTGCAACCCTGCTGGCATTTGAGACACCAGTGGCTCAGCCTCAAGCCTCACAGCAACACGCAACTCACCACAGTATGACAAACTGACAGCCAAGTTTGTCTCCCTTAGCTGTTCAAAACCTCTCCATCCTCCCCTTACTTGGATCCCATGGCTCTGTCCGTCCCCAGCCCTTCCCCTGCTTCCTGCCTCCGAGTATCCCCCACTACCTTCCTGTGGGTGTGGGGCCTGTCTCCCTCCCCTACCTGTTTGCATGGCTCTGTCTCATTCCCAGCTCTTCCTCCACTTCCTGCTTGTGGGTGTGGGGCCTGTCTACCTCCCCCTACCTGGATCTCACAGCTCTGTCTCATCCCCAACTCCTCCCTCACTTCCTGCCTCTAATATTCTAAGTCTACTGCTTTTGTAAAGTAAGTTTTCTACTAATCTTATCCAGTTATAATTATCTTGCAAGTTGAGAAAACAAGCAACTGAAGTATCTGTCACACATGACAGTAATGGTCTCTTTTCAAAGCAATCTGATCCTAAGATAAAACTTTATAGCTAAAATACTATAAGCTGTCTTCTTTCCCAAGACATTTCATTGTGTCACTTTTGGCTATTGACTAATATGTTCAGTGTATTAAATACTAAAAATATGCCCATTCAAAGGAGCCATAAACACCTTCTATATTAATAAAATTCCTCTCCTAAGAATGCAGCAGATAAATATATCAGAACATGGAAGTGCCACTGCACAATTTATAATTACTGTTCTGCAAATTCAAAGGAGTGTAAAATTCCAAAAGAAATTCAATTTTCACATGGCAGTGGGGTACCACGTTTTAAAAAAGGATAAGGTGGAAATGAAAGAGCATAAAAGAAGATAAAAATAGAGAAGATGGAAAAGAAGAAAGAATTCAAAATCTCACATCAAAAATTGACTGTCTTTGATGATGGCTACACTGAAGAAGGTGGGAAAATCAGGTTGACAGACATGGATGATCTGAGTAATTCAAATCAATAGTGACGACAAAAATCTTTTCTTCTGCTAGTAAGTAAGTGCAGGGGAGGAAAAACAGGCATGATCTTAAACCTTCTCCTTGGTCTTACTTAAAATATACTAAGTAAACAATGAAATGCTCAAAAGCAAGCAGCAGAAAGGAGGAGAAAAGGTCTGGGAAATGCTAAATACATAATGAATTCTGACTCTGAAGGAAGCTAAAAATAATCTAAATGCTAAACAAAAGTACCAGGGAAGATCCTATTGTTACCTTGACAATGACTGAAATATAACAAAGAAATTAGAGAAAAAGTGCCAAGTTTGAAGACCACAGATTCATACTCAGGAAGCTAAAAATATGGCTAGAAAAACAACCAAGTTATATTCACTTCCAAATTCAGTCCAGAAAAAAGTATTTCCTATTTCAAAGAAGTTTTTGCAATTAATAGCATATTAAGACTTTTCTTTACACAAATTACCTGGTGATTAATACCCCAAGAAATATATGAACTTTACATAGCAATAAGTGCTATTTTTCTGTCCATCCCCATTAACTTGCCTCAAAAGAAAAGAAAATAACTAAGTAATAAATAGCAGGATTCTCTCCATTCACTTTGCAATGGGAAAACTGTTGATGGTGTTTTTCTTTTTATTAAGAATATTTTAAATTGTACTCACCTGCTCCAAATAGTTCTTTGTGGACCTCTAATACCACAGCAACACCAATGTTATCTTTTGTCATTACTCTGTTCAGCATAGCTTCGGATCCATCTGAATTAGCCATTGCCACCTGGTTAAATTCCACTGTATGCTTCTGCACCAATGTAAATCTAAAAGCACAATTCATTATTATGATTTTTAGGTACTTGGATGGTCATGCTAACGGAAGTAAAATAAAGGGGGTATGAGATACATACACTAATCACTGTTATCTCTAGTCATTTTCTACCTACAAGTGGCCACTTCTAGCCAATGAGACTCAAGAAATCTGATTAATGTAAAAACTTTCTTAGAAGATACATCTAGCAAAGACAGTCATCTCCCATCACCCTTTTACACCTTTGCCCCTTTCAGCTAGTCCCTGGAGGAATGGATCATGCAGTAGAAAGCAAGAAGGCAAAAGCCAACCCACTAAGGATGTGAAGCAGGTGAAGCAGTTCTGGACTGCCTATTTTTAGACTTCTTGTATGAGAAAATTACCCCTCTCCCATTAGTTTAAGCTACTATCAAATTTTCTGCTATTTAAAGATAAATACAATCTTAACTGAATAAGGAAAATAAATAAATAAAATCTGAATAAAATTTATGTGTTAGGAGTTTTAGTTTCATTATCTCTACAAAGAGATGTTTTTGTTGTTATGTGCCATCGAGTCAGACCTGACTCATAGCGACCCCTTCTTAGGTGTCTGAAGCAGTATGGCTACGGAAGTAGATTGCCCTACCTTCCTTCCAAGGAGTGCCTGGTGGGTTTGAACCTCCAGCCTTTTGGTTAGCAGTCAAGTGCCTTAGGCACTACGCTACCAGAGCTCCTCTACAAAGAGATACATCAAGTAAATGCAGGAACACATCCTATCACAGCTAAAGAGTAACAGATTTTTTTCTGTCTGGCTTTAATTAGAATTGAGTGTCAGTGTTAAGGAAAACAGGTTCTATTAAGAAGAAATACCTGTCTCTATGACTACAGCTTTTGAACTAACAGTATTTTCTTTCCTTCATGTCAAATTATTAAGTATTGAAGAGTTGTGGGATTTAATGGAAACTGAGTCTAGCTTTGACCTTGGTCAAGCCATTTAACCATTTTTGGCCCAATTTTATGAAATATTTGCAAACAACCAAAACATACTAAATATACTACTTTCCATTAGGTGTTATAATGGCGAGAAGACATCTTTGCTCTCATGATTGTTCCTCTCATCTTCCTCGTAACTTCACAATATTGCCATACACATGTACTTTGCATGTACCTTCAACAATATCGACTAAAAGCTTTTAGTGTGACAGGACACTGTGCTACACAAAACAATACTCCTTTTCCTTATCCAATTCTCAATGCTTGCGCTAAGAAGAGTGAAGGAAAGCTCATGAGCCTATTTCTAATCCAGAATGCTTAAGGGAATCATAGCTACCCATCCTTGGGTTTCCAAGGCAGAATCTCTGGGGAAGTAGATTGCTCAATTTTCCTTCTGAGGAGCAGCCAGCCTTCTGATTAGCAGTCAAGTGCCTTTTGTTATTAAGTGCCATCAAGGCGTCTCCGACTCATAGTGACCCTATGCACAGCAGAACGAAACACTGCCTGGTCTCACGCTCGCTCCATGATCCTTGCTATACTTGAGCCCACTGCCACAGCAGCTGTGTCAATCCATCATGCTGAGGGTCTTCTCCTCTTTTGTCGACCCTCCACCTTACCAAGCATGACATTCTACTCCAGGGAATGGTCCCTTCTGACAACATGACCAAAGCAGATGAGACAAAGTCTTGCCATTCTTGCTTCCAAGGAGCATTCTGGCTGCACATCCTCCAGGACACATTTGTTTGTTCTTTTGGTAGTCCATGGTACTTTAAGTATTCTTCACAAGCACCACAACTCAAAAACATCAACTCTTCCTTGGTCTTTCTTGTTCAATGTTCAGCTCTCACGTGAACATGAGACGATTGAAAATACCATGGCTTGTGTCAGGTGCACCTTAGTCCTCAAGGAGGCATCCTTTCTCTTCAGCACTTGAAAGAGGTACTTTATAGCTAATTTGCCCAGTGCTATACGTCATCTGATATCCTGACTGATGCTTCCATTGGCGTCAATTGTAGAACCAAGCAATGTGAAGTCTTTGACAACCTCAATCTTTTCTCCATTTATCGTGATGCTGCTTATTGGTCCAGTTGTAAGGATTTTTGTTTACTTTATATGGAAATGTAATCCATACTGCAGATTATATTCTTCAATCTTCATCAGTAAGTGCTTCAAGTCATCCTCACTTTCAGCAAGCAAAGTTGTGTTGTCAGCGTATTGCAAGTTGTTAATGATTCTTCCCCCAATCCTGATGCCATGTTCTTCTTCATATAGACCAGCCTCTCAGATTATTTGCTCAGCATACAGACTGAATAAGTATGGTGAAAGGATACAACCCTGACCCACTCCCGTCTTGATTTTAAGCCATGCAGTATCCTCTTGTTCTGTTCAAACAACAGCTTCCTGGTCTATGTACAGGTTCCTCATGAGTACAATTAAGTGTTCTGGAATTCCCATTCTTCTCAATGTTATCCATAATCTGTTAGGATCCACACAATCAAATGCTTTTGCACAGTCAATAAAACACAAGCAAACATCTTTCTGGTATTCTTTGCTTTGAGCCAAGATCCATGTGACATCAGCAATGATTTCCCTCGTTCCACAACCATTTCTGAATCCAGCCTGCATTTCTGGAAGTTCTCTGTCAATATGCTGCTGCAACCATTTTTGAATGATCTTCAGTAAGATTTTACTTGCATGTGATAATGATACTGTTCACTAATTTCCACACTCTGTGGGATCACCTTTCTTTGGAATGGGTACAAATATGGATTTCTTCTGGTCAGTTGGCCAAGTAGCTGCCTTCCAAATTTCTTGGCATAGCTGAATGAGTGCCTCCAGCGTGGCATCCATATGTTGAAACATCTCAACGGGTATCCCGTTGATTCTTGAAGCCTTGTTTTTTGCCACTTCTTTCAATACCATTGGTTCTTGATCACATGCCACTTCCTGCAATGGATGAACATCAACCAATTCTTTTTGATACAGTGACTCTGTGTATTCCTCCCATCTTCTTTTGATGCTTCCTTCATTATTCAGTATTTTGCCCATAGAATCTTTCAATATTGCAACTCGAGGCTTAATTTTTTTCCTCAGTTCTTTCAGCTTGAGAAATGCCGAGTGTGTTCTTCCCTTTTGGTTTTCTAACTCCAGGTCTTCGCACATTTCATCCTAGTAAATGGCTCTGTCTGCTCAAGCTGTTCTTTAAAATCTTCCATTCAGCTCTTTTATCTTGTCACTTCTTCCATTTGCTTTAGCTACTCTCCGCTCAAGGGCAAGTTTCAGAGTCTTTTCTGACATCCATTTCTGTCTTTTCTTCCTTTCTCATCTTTTTAGTAACTTTTTGCTTTCTTCATGGATGATGTTCTTGATGTCATCCCATAATTCTTCCGCTTTTCAGTCACTGGTGTTCAATGGATCAAATCTACCCAAATATTTTAGGCACTATGCTACCAGAGCTCCTATAATTTTCACTATCAGCTCTAAAACCAAAGCAAACCAAACTCACTGCCAAGTTGATTCAGACTCAGTGACCCCTACTGGTTTTCCAAGGCTGTAAATCTTTACAGAAACAGATTGCCCCATCTTCCTTCCACAGAGTGGCTGGTGGGTTTGAACTGCTGACCTTCTGGTTAGCAGCTAAATGCCTTATCCACTGTGCCACCAAAGCTCCTCATCTACTCTAAAGCCAAAAACCAAACGCACTGCCGTCAAGTCAAAACCAACTCACAGCAACCCTGCCTTGGGTTTCTGGGGCAATATCTCTACGAAAGTAGATTGCCAAGTCTTCTTTCCGAGGTATGGCTGGTGGGTTTGAACTGCCAGCCTTCTGGTTAGCAGTCAAATGCCTTAGGCACTATGCCACCAGAACTCCCCTACTTTAAAGAGATGTCTTTTTAGTTGAAACATGAAAGATGAGTTAGTCATGTGACTTAAGAACATTCCAAGCAGAAGTGTAAAAGTCCTGATACAGTAAAGTCTTTGTGTATTTGGTGGCACAAAATGATGCTGGAGATGAGAGGAAGAGGAGGAACCAGAGGTTCTAAACAGTGGTGTGATATGATTTATATATTTTTAAGATGACTCCAACTACTTTGTAGAAAATGGATTAGAGAGGCAAAAGTGGAAATTGGGAGACCAGTTAGAAAGTTTTTAAGGCTGTTTCACTGAGAGATGATTTTGGCTTGGACTAAGACAGGAGAAATGAAAGATAAGTTGGCAGATGCAAAATACATTCTATACAAGGAATTGAATATACTCTACGTCAGACTTTTTCAAAGAAACTTAAGCAGTAAAATACCCTTTCAAACAATTTCTGGTGAGATGTCTATAAATCAAACAGATCCAAGTAATATTATATCAGAAGAAATCAATCACTGAAAACAACAAACTTTTTTTGATGAACATAAAAATTTGCAATCAGAGGCTACAGGTATTAGTCTTAGTATCTGATGTATTTCTGTATTTTTCTCTTTTTTTTGGTCACGTAGCATAAATAAAAATCTTGATTCACGCAGATATACAAGTATAAATAGACTAACAACTGGCCTTGCACTCAGAAAAGGCAAGTGAACAGATAGAAACTTGATTCAGAAGTCTGTACTAAAACAAGTTAAAGAAATTAGGAAGATGTTAATAATTTCCAAAATGTTAAAATTTGGTATTTGAAATGTGGGTAAACATGTTTCTTTTAATTTACACTTCTATGACCTGCATTTAATTTTAAAATTATTTACAAAACACTTAAGGCTATCTGTAGGAACCAAAGGTTCTACCGAAAAGTCTGAAAATCCTCCTTACTAGTAATATTTTTACTAGTGAAATATTAGTTCCACCAAAGTTAGGCCATTCTATTTTTTAGGGTGTCAGGAAGGGGGAAAAATCATTATAAGAAGTGTCTTTTTTAAAATTCCCTTCTTTTTTCCATTAAACCTAGATCTAGATATTTTCTTAACAGGAATGAAAAATTAATCTTCCTCCTACTTGACATTCCTTTAAATGTTGGACAATAGTGGTCAATGTCATCCTATCCCAAGTCTTCTCCAGAAAAGAAATCATCCATTTCTTATAGGTTGTATGGCTTTAAGACAATTGTTCATTTGAACAACACAAGTTTACACAAAAGCAAAAACTTACAGTGCAGTACTCAGAACTGGGCATAAAAGAATTATTGCCTTGCTCATTTCAGACTCTATTTTTGTTTATAAAGACAAAACACATTGCACTTTGCAGACAACCATATTGCTTATAGCCAAATAGAAACTAATAGATATCGAAAACTACTTGATCTCTTTCCATCTTAAACCAAGTCTCTTCAGTTCTATACATTTATGTTGTTGTTGTTATGTGCCGTCGAGTCAGACCTGATTCACAGCAGCAACACCTCCTTGCGTTTCCAAGGCAGTATCACTATGGAAGTAGATTGCCCCATCTTCCTTCTGAGATGCATTTATAAGTGCTTTAAAAATAAAAGAATAATTTTAAAAAAATGCTCTGGTGCCACAGTGGTTAAAGCACTTGGCTACTAAGCAAAAGGTCAGTGGTTGAAACCCACCAGTTGCTCCATGGTAAAAAGACGACGCAATCTGCTTCACTAAAGATTTACAGCCTTTAGAACAGTGTGGGGAAGTCCTACTCTGTCCTATAGGGTTGTTGTAAGTCAGAAGTGACTCAGTGGCAGTGGATATTTTAGTTTAAAAAACTTGGTTTTGCTAAATATACCCACTGTAGCTATTTGGGAATAAATAAAATATAAAAAAATCGGAAGTCAACTGTTGTTGTTATTAGATGCTGTTGAGTTGGTTCTGACTGATGGCAACCCTATGTACTGCAGAATGCAAGACTGCCCAATCTTGCACCATCCTCATAATAGTTCCTACATTTGAGCCTATCATTGTGCCAACTGTGTTCATCCATCACATTCAGGATCTTCCTCTTTTTCACAGACCCTCTACTTTACAAAGTATAATGTTTTTCTCCATGGGCTGTTCCCTCCTGGTAACATGTCCAGAGTATGTAAGATGAAGTCTTACCATCTTCTCTTCTAAGGAGCATTCTATCTGTACCTTCATCCAAGACAGATTTGTTTGTTCTTCAATATTCTTCACCAACCCCATAATTCAAAGGCATCAATTCTTCTTTGGGCTCCCTTACTCATTGTTCAGCTTTTAAGCCACCAGAGCTACTTCATATGCATATAAGGTGACTGAAAATATCATGAATGAGGTGCATCATACTCCTCAAGGTAATATATCTTTGCTCTTTAACACTTTAAAGATGGCTTCTACAGTAGATTTTCCCAATGCAACTGGTCATTTCATTTCTTGACCGCTGTTTCCAAGGTGTTGATTGTGAATCTAAGTTAAATGAAACCCCTGACAACTTCACTCTTTTCTCCATTTATCATGATATTGCTTACTGGTCCAATTGTGAGGATTTCTATTTTCTTCATATTGAGGGGTAATTCCTACAAAAGGCTATATATATAGTCTTTGGTCTTCCTCAGTAAGTGTTTCAAGTCCTCTTCACTTTCAGCAAGCAAGGCTGTGTCATCAGCGTATCAGATTGTTAAAGTCTTCCTCCAATTTTGATGCTGTGCTCTTCATATAGTTCAGTTTCTTGCATTATTTGCTCAGTAGACAGACTGAATAAATATGGTTGGTGAAAAGATAAAAACCCTGATACACACTTTCCCTGATTTTAAACCATACAGTATCTCTTTGTTCTTTTCAAACAACTGCCTCTTGATCTATGTACAGGTTCCACATGAGCACAATTAAGTTTTCTGAAATTCCCATTCTTCACAATATTATCTATAATTTGTTATGATCCACACAGTTGAATGTCTTTGCATAGTCATTAAAACACAGGTAAGTATCTTTCTGGTGTTCTCTGCATTCAGTCAAGATCCATTTGGCATTAGTAGTGATATCCCTTGTTCCACATCCTCTTCTGAATCCAGCCTGAACTTCCAGCAGTGCCCTGTTCATGTACTTTGCATCCATTTTTGAATTGTCTTCAACAAACTTTTACTTGTGTATGACATTAACTATATTTTTCAATAATTTCTGTAATCTATTAGATGACCTTTCTTTGGAATGGACACAAATATGGGTCTCTTCTAGTCAGTTAGCCAGAAGGCTGTCTTCCAAATTTCTTGGCCTAGATGAGTGAGCACTTCCAGCACTGCATCCGTTTGTCAATACATCTCAACTGGCATTCTGCCAACATTGTCTATTCCTGGAACCTTGTTTTTAGTCATTGCCTTCAGTGTAACTTAGACTTCTTCCTTCAATATCATTGGCTCTTGATCACATCCCACCTCCTGAAATGGTTGAACATTGACTAATTCTTCTTGATACAGTTACTGTACGTATTACTGACATCTTCTTTAGATGCTTCATGTGTCATTCAATAGAATCCTTCAATATTGCAACTCAAGGCTTGAATTTTTCTTCTTTCAGCTTGAGAAATGTTGAGCATTTTCTTCCCTTTTGGTTTTCTAACCACAGGTTTTTACACATTTCATTAAAATACTTTGTTTTATCGGGCTATCCATTGAAATCTTCTGTTTACCTCTTTATGTCATCATTGCTACCATTTGCTTTAGCTACTCTTTGTTCAAGAGCAAATTTCAGTCTCTTCTGCCATCCATTTTGGTCTTTTCTTTCTTGTCTTTGTAATTACCTTTTGCTTTCTTCATGCATGATGTCCTTGATGTCATCTCAGAACTCATCTGGACTTCAGTCACTAGTGCTCAATGTGTCAAATCTATTCTTGAGATGGTCTCTACATTCAGATGGGATATATACTCAAGATTCACCAACCATATTTATTCAGTCTGTCTACTGAGCAAATTCAGTCTGTCTACCGAGCATGATGTCCTTTATGTCATCTCAGAACTCATCTGGACTTCAGTCACTAGTGTTCAATGTGTCAAATCTATTCTTGAGATGGTCTCTACATTCAGATGGGATATATACTCAATATTGTACTTTGGTTCTCGTGGACTTGTTTCAATTTTCTACAGCTTCAACTTAAACTTGCATATGAGCAATTGATGGCCTGTCCCACATTTGGTCCTTGGCCTTGTTTTGACTATTGATATTGAGCTTCTCCAGCATCTCTTTGCAGATGTAGTCAATTTGATACCTGTGTATTCCATCCAGCAAGGTACATGTGTTTATGTTGTTGGAAAAAGATATTTCCAATGAATAGGTCATCAGCCTGGCAAAATTCTATCATGCAATCTTTTGTGTCACTTTGATCACCAAGGCCATACTTTCCAACTACTGATCCTTCTTCATTTCCAACTTTTGCAGTTGATCATCAGTAATTATTAATGCCTTTTGATTGCATGTTTTATCAATTTCAAACTGCAGAATTGGTAAAATTCTTCAATTTCTTCATCTTTGGCATCAGTTATTAGTGTGTAAATTTGAATAGTCCTTCTAACTGATCTTCCTTATAGGCCTATCAATATTATTCTATCACTAACAGCATTGTATATCAGGATAGATCTTGAAATGTTCTATCTGACAATGAATTTCTATGCTCTTCCCCTTCAACGTGTCCTTCCTGGCAGAGTAGACCATGTGACTGTTTGATTCAAAATGGCCAATAGCAGACCATTTTAACTTACTAATGCCTAGGACCTTCAAGCATTCCATTTCATTTTTGACAACTTCCATTTTTCTTAGGTTCATACTTAGTACATTCCATGTTCTGATTATTAATGGATATTTGCAGCTATTTCTTCTCATTTTTAATCATGCCACATCAGCAAACGAAGGTCCTAAAAGCTTTATCCATCCAAGTCATTACAGTCAACTCTACTTTAAGGAGGCAGCTCTTCTCCAGCGATAAAGTCTTGAGTGGCTTCCAATCTGAGGGGCTCAACTTTCTACCTTTTATCAGACAATGTTCCACAGCTATTCATAAGCTTTACACTGGCCAGTTTTTTTAGAAGTAGATATGAGGTCCTTCTTCCCAGTCTTAGTCTGAAAGTTCTGCTAAAACCTTTCCACCATGCGTGACCCTGCTGGCATTTGAAATAACAGTGACATAGCTTCCAAAATCACAACAACCAAGCCATCACAGTATAACACACTGACAATCATCCATAATTTCTGTTAAAAAGACATTATGTTTCCTCAGTCCTTTCTCTATGCAAATATACACAAATACTTTTACACAATTAGGATAATACTCCATAAACTGATATTTTGATTTACTATTGAACTATATCATTAGCTCCCTAAATCAAATTTTAAAAGCTACATTATAGTCCATAATTTCACCATGATTTATTTGTTTACTGAGCTATTATAACTAATGCTGTGAGGAATATTTTTGCTCATAAATATTTATCTATATTCCTAATTGATTTTCTTACCCCTGTGTCCTCCTCTCTTTCTTTCTTCCTTTAAAAATCTTTAAGAGCAGACTTTACTTATCTCAAACTTTACTTCATGAGCTTCTGCTCATCAGTTCTATTCAGATAGTAAGGGCACTTAGAAATTTCATTCTATTTTTCTAACAAATTTAATATCCCTACCAGCCTTTTGGCTTTTATAAATATTAATGTACGTACTTTCTATCTTCTCTCAAATAATCAAAATTCTCAATAAGACAATAATAAAAACAAAAACAGTAAAAGTTAACCATTGAGAGTACTAGAATAGATTGTCAATAATGGGTAGCTTTTATCGTACATGTATCTGCATCAGCACCACCAGTTTGTTGCACTGTGGAGGCTTTAGTGTTGCTATGGAGCTGAAAACTATGCCACCAGTACTTCAAATACCAGCAGGGTCATTCACAGTGAACAGGTGTCTGCAGAGCTTCCAGACTAAGACAGAATAAGAATAAGATCTGGTGACCTACTTGTGAAAATTAGTCAATGAAAACTATGTAGATCATAACAGAATACTGTCTAATATACTGCTGGAAGAAGAGCTCCTAGATTGAAAGGCAATCAAAATACACAGTGACCACAGCAATGGACTTCAGCACAGATGGTGGATGAGGCAGTATTTCATTCTGTTGTATATGGGGTTACCATGAGCTGGATCCAACTCAATGGCAACTAACAACATTCTTCATCAGACCTCTGTGTGATAGGCACTGTGGTAGTTAAGGTTATATGTCAACTTTTCTGGGCCTGGTTTTGAGTGGCTGGGCAGCTGGTGGCAGTTATTCCCCATGATGAGAATATCAACTCCATGGTGGAATCTGCCACGAGCAGCTGAGTAGCTGCTTTAGGGATGTGCTGTGCTTCCCATATATAAGGAGAAGCTTTGGGAATGGTTTTTTGCATGCTTGGACCCTGGATGTAGCCAAGTCTTCATTCAGCAGCCTGCCATGCTCTGCCAATCCTGGGACTTTTTATGCACTTGAATCAATGGCCTGCCATGTGGTTTAGTGATATCGGGACCGTGCCATTTTATTTGTCGACCTTGGGCTTGTTAGCCTCAGCAGTCAGTAGCCACCTAAATGAAGAGATGCCTCTAGCTTCAGTAGGGAAGGAGCAAGAAGCAGAGCAGAAGCCCAAGGTCAAGGGACATTTGACTGCTAACCAGAAAGCTGGCAGTTCAAACCTATCAGCTGCTCTGCAGAAGGAAGATGGGGCATCTACTTCCATAAGGATTTAATGCTTTGGAAAGCCAATGGGGGTTGCTATGAATTGGAATCGACTCGATGGCAGTGGGTTTGGTTTGGTTTTTGGTTTTGACTTTTAGAAGACTGATATTTCCAGCATCAATGCTGATAGTTGTAATCACTTGTAACAATTTTTCCTATGTTTATGTTTTTGATTATAATAAATTTATAATATATTAAGGAATAATTATCTATAGTCTATCCATACTACTTTGATAGTACAATTACTTACATTCCGCTCTTAGATACAAACAAATGCACTCCACTCTGCTTCTTCTTTCTGTTTCAGAGATTTCCATACAGGTGACATCTTGACAAATAGAGGTAGGTCTTCTATTTTTTCTATTAGATGCTTCTTTTAAATATGACATAATGGTTTATTGCTACTTTCCAGTCATTAATTCAAGCCCACCAAGTCTTGGTAATACCTATAAATTTGCCTACTTTAATAGTGCAATTCATTTTATTACTACTACTCTGTGACTGGCATAAAGGAGCTCTGATAGTGTCGTGACTAAGGCATTCGGCTGCTAACCAAAAGTTCAGCGATTTGAACCCACAAGCCACTCCGCAGAAGAAAGATGAGGCAGTCTGCTTCTGTAAAGATATATAGCCTTGGAAATGCTATGGCATCATTAAGAGTCAGAATCAACTCAGTGGCAGTGGGTACAGTTGGGGTAGCTGGCATACAGGTGCTACAAGCATTATTCCAGATGGTATTTTTTACATTACTCTAAGAGTTCTCCTTTTTGGAAAAAATCTACACAGAAGTTCAATTAGATATATGTAAAAAGAAATATATAATGAGGATTGATATGATCCGCCCCCCAAAACAAACAAACAAAATAACACCTTTCTTAGATGTTTGGGGAAGAACTGAGTGTTTCAAATACAAGGAGTATATAAAAAATAGCCCTTAATATACATTAAACAAAGAAATAATTACCAATTTGTTGTCTAAAAGTAATTTCATGGGCTATAATGTGATTAAATTAATACAACAGAGAAGAAAATGAATGCCAACTTTGTGATCAACTAAAACCATCTACGTAACTTAAGTAATATTTCCTCCCTTAATTCATTTACAAACAAAAAGGAGTAATATACTGCATAATTAAGAAGCTACAATAACCACACCAAAGTTAATGCTGATCCATTCTGGATCACATCCCAGCATCCAAACCAAACAGAAGTTCTTATTGTATATTCAGTATAAGATGCTATAAAATATATTCTTGGGTCCATTTAAGTAATCAAGGGAGTTCTAGAAAATAATCAGAAAAGGGATAAACTGAAGAAGAGAAATAGTTAAACACCATCCTTTATTTGTACAGCTTTTTTTTAACCACTGAAAGCATACTGCCATTTTTCATCTCATTTTAACCCTATTAAGAAATCTCTGAAATTAGGTGGAACAGTTATTACTATCCATGTTAAAAAAAATAATTTGTAAGGAAAGCAGTAATTTTACATCCCCTATTGAATTAATGGCAAAATTGACACTGACATTAGAATCCAGAAATCAAAATATCATTGGGGGGGGGGGGGAACTCACATAGACAAAATCTAAATGCAGCCACCACCTATGACATAAGAAATTAGTAACTGAGACCAATGCAACCTCTGAATGTCCTCTTTGCCAGCATAAAACTTGGAAAGGAAGGAAAAGCAAGGGCCTGGCCTTACTTAATACCTCTGAGGCTGGAATCAGGTTAGAAAGCAGAGGCAAACCAAAAGGACCAAGTATACTCACAACCTAGTTTCCAGTGCTATGAAAAGAGACTGCCTCTTCAGAGCACAACGGTCACACAATGTTCTAAAATTGGTGTTCTCATCTTTCCTCTTTCTCATTGATTTGAAACAGCATGATCAGAAGATAAAAACCACTAGCCTCAGGAATAGCAAGTCAGTCTAGTACACAGATTTGGTTTCATCTTCTTTTCTCCATTTTGGATTTCTTCAAGTTGTGTATCTGGCTCCAAGACCCAGTTTGTATTAAGAGTTAAATCCAAAGGATTAAACAGGGTAAAAAGAAATTTAAATTCTGAGTCTAAAAAATTCAGTAGTCTATACACACATACACACACTCAATTTTATAATATACTTTGAATGGAAGAGAATAAAATGGGGGGGGAGAAAAGCTTATTTCTGGCATTTTATCAACCAAAATGTCTATTTTCTGGTACCACTATGAATCTAACTTCAAAAAACAAAACAAAAAATGATGTTCATAATGATGATCACTGGGTGCTGCCAAATATTGGAGTACCTTCTGAATCTCCAAAGATTAAGCTAAAACTACAGTGAACAATTTAAAGGATATTTGATTCCTAACCAGGAGGCTGGTAGTTCAAACCCACCAGCCACTCCTCAGAAGGCAGACTGGGCAATTTACTTCCATAAATACCACTTTGAAAAACTGAGGAAGGGGTCACTATGAGACAAATGACTCAACAGAAGTGTGCTTTATTCGTGTTTTTTTTTAACACTCTGAATATTGGTAACCTGTGTCTTAGCCTTTACTAAGTAACACTCGATGCCTTACTCATGATAGATATAAGATTTTTTTGCTAAAGTATTTTTCCAAAAATAGTAATTGTTACAATTTCAATTCTTTGGTACCTGTTCTGTACTACTGTTTTTCATGAGAGATAAAAGTGTCATCAATGGTGATTATCAATTATCAGATACTGGTTTCAGAAGAATGAGACTATGAGAATTAATTAGTACAGAAACTGAAGTAATCTTCAACAGCTATGTTTTTACTTTGTTAGTTGAAATGATCTTACAAGGTAAAACTACACAAAGAAATAGGCTCAGAAAAGGTAAGTGACTCATTCAAAGTTATACAGTCATATAAGTGAAACAATCACCTGCCTTCAGTCTTCTTTGCACTATATTATCTCCTCAATCTGAAGAAAGAATAGAATAAAGGCAGGGTGGTGTGTTTTGTATTAAATTACAAATAATTTGGCATTAGATAGTTTGCTAATATGACATGAATAAATATTTGATACTAGGACACAGGGTGGTTTCATTCCATCTATTATGTGTAGTCCTGCCATTCCAGAAAAGAAGTTCGTAAGAAATACAATGTAGTATTGTATCACACTCAAAGTCTTCATCTGTTGCTGAGTCCATGATACTATTTATGAAAAAAGAGTTCAGGAAGGAAGAAATTCAGATGATGCAACCAAGTATTTCCTAGGTATTCATCTCTTAATAATTAAAGAAGCAATTTTTCAAACACTAGGTATTTGAAATTTTAAAATAATTTTTAATAATTCAAAAGCAATTTTTCAAACAGTGCATAAAAATTCATAGACAACAGTTATACTTATTAGTTCAAACGCTTAATAACCTCTAGTAAATTACAGAGGAATCTTAGACTTCTCTATCAAAACTGTGAGAGGCAATGTTAAAAATCCTTTGTATTATTCTTCTTCGGAAAGAAAATGGCAGATGGAAAATGTTAGATGTTTCAAAGTTTTCAATATGTTTTTTAAAATTACTGCATTTCAAGGAAATTTGCATATGGATATAAGAAACAAATGCCAAATTCAAAGCAACTTTTCCAAATGTGATAACCTCATAAGATACACAAATAATATCAGTTCAATCCAAAAGCTTAGAGATTCAGTTTAGTAGAGTGGTTAAAGGCATAAACTATGATACCAGAATGCTGTGTAACCTTGGGCAAGGTATTTAACCTCTCTGTGTCTTAGTTTCTTCATCTATGAAAATGAGAAAATACACGTGTATCTGTTTCTGAGAGTTGTTTTAAAAATTAAATAATCTACACAAAGAATTAGGATAGGACTGATACTGTAGTGAACACTACAGAGGAACTAGCTGGTGTTACTCTAAATTTGCATTAAAAAAGATTACAGAGGGCTAGCACTAATTATTAAACAAAATGAGAAAATCTCCACTAGAAATCCACAGAAAAGAAAGTAGGTATAGATAAACAAGAAGTAAGCCAAGGATCTTTCCAATTCACAAGATTAGGTTACTTCTTATACCCTGCTGGTAATATGTCTATATCAATAAAAAAAAAAATATATTCATTAACTTTGTTATAATAGGTGTTAAACAGGAAAGTCTTGGGAAATTACCATAAGAACGAATATGCTTATCCTATGAGTAGGTAATTCCCTGTCTAATGCATCAATACCAAATTGATTAACCATGCAACTGAATTTCTACCAGGCTTCTCTACCCATTTCAATGCTGTACTAGAGGTTTCTGCAAATTTTCTACTCTAAAATCAAGGCTTTTAGCAGGCAAAACCATTCTTCTCTCTTTTCTTCAAGATGATAACAAGAACAACTTGCCTCTGGTCACTGAGGCAGCTATTCAGGGACCCCCTCCTGAGTGTTCTAGAGTACTGCCCCCTCCAGAAGAAACTGAAGTTCCTAAATCCAGTAAAGGAGGACGGAAGAACACAGAAGCACAGGGCAAATCCAACAAGAGAGAATACTAAAATAACAAAGGACTATAGAAACAGAAGCGTATGATAACAATATTTTTATTCATATTCCAGGGTAATTAGCTCACAAAGTACTTACCCATTCATTGTATCATTCAATTCTTGAACCTACTTCTGAGGCTGAAGAGATACTGCTTTCCATTTTAAAATGATGAGTACTAAGGCACTGAGGCTTATATGAGATTATTTCTATATTTTAATTAATAGATTCATAATATCTTATCTTTGAGTGAACTTTCATCATCTATAACAACAGCCCAAAAGAAGTATGTCTTGCTTTCTGTATGTTTAATAATGACTACTTTCTACTGTCCTATCTAAGTAACTCCCCACCTCTATAGGCTCTGTGCCTCCCTCCTGTCCTCTCTTACCTATGAATACCTTTACCTTATACATGTTGTTGTCGTGTACTGTCATGTCAATCTCGACTCACAGCAACCCCACGTGACAAAGTACAACTGCTCTACAGGGATGTCTTGGCTATAATCTCTATGAAAGCAGATCATCAGGTCTTTTTCCTGCAGAGTCAGTGGGTGGGTTCAAACTGCCAACCTTTTGGTTAATAACCAAGTGCTTAACCACTGCACCACCAGGGCTCCTTATCTTATATATACCATTTTATATTGGGATTATCTTTATGCCTACCTTCTTCTAATAGACTTTAGCTCCTAGAGAGACTAGGAACTATGTCCTATCAATTTATGTGTATATTCTATCTAGCACTGTCCCCATTATAAGAAAATGAAGTTCCTAATCCAATAAAGGAGGACAGAAGGACAGAAAAGCACTATTCATAAAAAACCCAACAAAAGAAAATACAGAAACAGAGAAATATGATGGAGCAAATGCTCAGCAAACATTTATTGAATAAATGTATGAAATATTAATTACAAAAGAGGAAAAGGTTTATAAAGCACTTGACTCTGATTCAAAGGCCAACTCTCAAAACACAAAAACATAAAAAATCCTAGATCATTTATTTCTAATCTTAAAAATGCCACTTTTTTTTAATCCCAAAACTAATACTTTATTTTCTGAAAATATAATACCATATTCAAGTCTATATTTCTAAAATGTTTAGTGTAATTTTATAATAAAAACATGAAGAATAACACAATAAACATCTTTGTTTCCAATAAACAGTTTAAGAAAAAAAAAAAAAACACACTACCAACAGAGTTTTAACTTTTGTATCACTTTCTAGCTTTTTGTTTATTTTATAGGGGCAAGCAAAAGACAACTTCAAACTTATGATATTAAAGAAATGTTTACTGTGCTTTGTTTCCTTAACTCACTTTTCTGTTTTGAAGAATATTGCACAACCATCCACATGCTTTCTCTCCTGCTCAGACATGATTTTGGCACGTGACTTTGGAGAAAAAAATCCATCATATCCACGCTCCTTCAATGCTGGCAGAAAGAGAGTGAAGTATTGCTCTGTTTCCACTTCCTAAGACGAAAGAAAAGTTATCACCTACATGACATAGAAAAACCTTATTAATATATAAAACGTTCAGCATTTAAGTAAGATGTGTTTAAATTTAAATAATTGACGTAATAAATATTATCTATCTTATTGCTAGCAGCTGCCATTTGATGACAGCTTTTTAAAGCTGAAAGAACCACAAATGGTACATGATTTTCTGATTATCACACAGATAATCTAGCTACTAACAGAAGTAGGATTACATCTCAGGTCTCTTAACAGCCAATTTTGAGTTCATGCCATATATACTTCACTTCCTATATTATACTTCACTTCCTCCAGGCTGTGATACGAGCCAAGGTTGATCATATCATAGGTTAAAATTGCTGTCAAGTCAATTTCGACTCACAGAGACCCCTCCTTGGGTTTCTGAGGCAGTATCTCTCTCTACAGAAGTAGATTGCCCAGTCTTCCTTCCAAGGAGTGGCTGGAGGGTTTGAACCACCAGCCTTCTGGTTAGCAGTCAAATGCCTTAGGCACTATGCCACCAGCGCTCCGTATCACGGGTTAGGTGATAAGAAACAGTAAATTTTATTCATAAAGAGGTAATTTTTAAAACTACTTATCTTTCTCAACCTTGGTGGAAATGAATGATAACCAAGAATGAGAAAGATAAGATCAATTAACAAAATTTCTACCTAAGGAATTTTTAGGCACCTGAATGCCAATTATTCTTGGTCTCTGCTAATTTAGCAAATTATTAAATTAACCCAAAACCAAACCCATTGCCATGGAGTCGATTCCAACTCATAGCAACTCTACAGGACAGAGTAGAACTGCACCACAGTATTTCCAAGGCTGTAAATCTATACAAAAGCAGACTGTCTCATCCTTCTCTCGCAGAGCAGCTAGTAGGTTCAAATCACTGACCTTCTGGTTAGCAGCTGAATGTTTTAACCACTATATCACCAGAGCTCCTAATTATATTCTCTACGCTATAATATTTTTTATAAATCTTCCCAAATGAAATAATTAAATATGAAGATAATGGTTTATGTATAAAGATTTTCATAACAGCATTATTTTATAACAGCAAAAAAGCCTAAATGTTCAACAGCAGGGAAACCAATTAAAATACATTCATATAATAAACTATTTTCAAAGAATTTTAATAAATGGAAAGTGTACTTAAGTACAATAAGAAACAAAAATTTTTAAAGGTAATCCCTATTTTATCTTGAAAACGTATCTGTAAACAGATAAGCAAATAGAAAAAAAGGTCTAGAAGAAAACAGAACTGAAATTTTAACACTCCCTTTAATTTTAGAAACTATCTCTGATACATGGAAATAGATCTTTCTCCCATCATGATTTACACTTTTTTTTCTGAACTCTTCACTTCTCCAGAATAAATATTTTTATAAGAAAACAATTTTTTTTTAATTATGATGGTTTTTTCTTTCAAACTATGCTCTCCTTGGAAAGCTGTGAGGCACTTATTACTACAAACACTAAATCAAAAAGAAAACAGTTAAGTAACTACAACAGCCTAACTCTATTTTGTCTCTTCCTTCCCTCCTACTCTTCGTCAATTCTGAAGTCAAAGAGAACTTAATTTTTGAAGCTCTTTACTTCTTATTACCGAATATGTCATGTGAACCACAGGCAACATAATAAGAAATTATCAAGCTATTCTAGTACCAAAAAAAATTAGAAATAATATATTTTCTTCTAAGGCTATGCTGAAAATAAATACGTGAGATTATAACATTTAAAAAATTTGAAACATATTTAAATACTTCATATGCTTTTAAAGTTGCTAGGAGAAAAACTACAAAAAATCTACCTGTAAGAAGCAATAAAACATCTATTTCATGGAAAGGTGCTCCTTTGCTGGTTAAATTCATTTTAACAATGTGTTAAAAAAAAATTAGAAGTATCTAAATCTCAGATGTGGTGTTTAGAATAAAGTAAGAATGCATGATTTATAATACAATATTTTAATATCTAAAATGTTTATCTTTAAGAAATAACTGTGCACAAGTACTTCCCACCCTCGATTCCATTATAAATTAAAAGTATACTCCTAAAAGGCTAGCAATCAATCACCTTAAGTTTTCTCATTCAGTATTACCAATGATATGTTCATGAAGCAAAATGTTAACACAGATAATAGGTAAAGTTATTTTCACTGTAGAAAATAGTAAATGAATGTAAGTCAATGGCTGTACTCAGCAAAACTGTTTTACTGTAAAAGTGACATCTTAAATGTTTATTAAAATTTTCCCTTTTTTTTTTTTTTTTTAAGAGAAGGACAGAACACAACTCCTTTTGAGTTTTGCTTTGAACACAGTATCTCCCCCCTAAAGGTAAGATCTATTATTTTTGAGTTTACTTTTCAATTAAAAACAATTTAATTTCTATAGTGTTACCTGAAGACTAATGATATCTGCGTCACAGTTAACAATTTCTTCCATAATTCCCTTTTTCCTGTATTCCCAGTTTAAAGCCCAGGATGGGCAATAGCCATATAGCTGCCGGGTAGCGTATTTATCACATAACACATTGTAACACATAACCGTGAATGATGCTAAGAAGTGGGAGAAAAAAATAGCAGACAAAGAGGGAAAAAATTAGGCAACTTTTTCAAGAGCAGTATCATGTGTATAGCTACATAAGCAAACATGCACACATCGCAAATATCATCATAGTGAAATGCCTGTGGCGACATTTTCTGTTGAACAGAATCTATTCAAAACCTCACCAGAGTCCATCACTGGCATTCTGTTACTAGTCTAGAATTAACTAACAGACTAATTTTTAAGAAATTTATTTTTTAAAAAATTCAAATTTTGTTAGAACACTAATCCTCTGCATGTAATTTGCTAAATAAAGCTTCTCTATAAATGGAACAAAAGTAAATTTGAGCTTCATCATGATTAAAAGGCTATAATTTCATTAGTATTATTTTTAAATATGCCCATACTTAATACGTTTTAGAAGCTCTTGATGAGTCATTAGAGTACAGACTAACAAAGTTTACTTATAAGAGAATTTCTTTTCTGTAAAATCAAATGTTCATTTTGAAGTAAAATTTTCATTTAAAAATGTCCTTGAACTATAAAAAGGACTATGTACCAACTAATATAGTCAGGAGAAGATCATTTTTATCCTTAGTATTCAGAGAGCTCTAAGGACCAGCAGCATTGGTTATCACCTGAAAATGTGTTAGAAATGCACATTCTCAGGCCCCACCGAAACCTATTAAATTAAAATCTGCAATTACCAAAATCCTGAAGTGATCCATGGTTAAATTTTGAAAAGCCCTGGTTTTTATTAGTAATTCTCTCCTGGATGCCCATTAGAATCAGTTTGCAGACTTTCAAAAGAAAAAGCAAGCTGATACCCAGGAATCCCTCCAAACAAATTTAATCAAAATATTAAAATAAAACAAAAAACAAGGAATTGTTGCTGTTGAGTTGATTCTGACCCATGGCAACCCTATGTGTGTCACAAAAGAACTGGGCTCCATAGGGTTTTCAAAAGAAGGATTTTTTTTTTTAAGTAGATGATAATCTTTGACTTTCTTCCAAGGTACAGACGTACCTCCAAATCTTTTGGTTAGTAATGGAGCTGATTAACCATTTGCACCACTCAGTGACTCGAGAGTCAGAATATTAGAGCCTAGATATTTATATTTTTAAAAAGCATCTTAAGTGATTATAATGGACAGACATGGTTAATAATCACTTGTTTAGATAAACTGTGAGGTAATCAATGTCAAATAACATTTCACTGAGGTTGGTTCAGTTTCAAATGATGGTAAAGGTAGTAAAAGAAAAAGGTCAATGGTCATTTGTGGTTTGACTGTTGGCCATTCTGCACACTGGTGGGCATATTTCAGTTTGAGATGATTTGTATTTTCTTCTTATTTATCTGAGATATGACATAGAACCATTTAACCTCTACATTCTGAAGTGAGTACACTGCATTTACATTAGTCCACCTCTCTGAATTTGAAATGTCCTCTGGAAGTGAACAGAAAAGCAGCAAGGGAGATTGTTATTACCTCATTCAGCTTTTTTCTAAGACTCTGTGAAATGAGACTTGATAGAAAAGACCAGAGATTAATATTTCTATAATATGTAAAACTCAAAACCAAGCCCATTGCCATCAAGTCAATTCCAACTCATTATGATTCTGCAGGGCAGGTAAGAACTGCCCCATAAGGTTTCCAAGGTTGTAATCTTTACCGAAGCAGACTGCCCCAACTGTCTCCAAGGGGGAAGGCAGCTGAGCTCTTAACTACTGTGCCATCAGTGCTCCTTACAATGACATACAAAACACCTTATACCAGTGCCAAAACTCAAGAATGAATTGGCAATTTTTTTTCTTTAATTTTTATTGTGATTTAGGTGAGTTTACATAGCGAATTCACTTCCATACAGCAGTTCACACACATTTTGTTTCATGATACTGACTGCAATCCCCCAAAATGTAACAGCTCTCTTCCCACTTCCTCCCTGTAGTTACTTCTTCCCTGTGTCCTTCTTTGCTATGCATTCCTGCCCTCTGAGCTATCTCCCTGTGAAAATGTGAATTAGCAATTTTTAAACAAAGTTTTAAATAGCTAAGTTTCTTACATCACCATTCTTCCATCTTCTGTTTATACACAGCACCTTTTTACTCCCTGAGGTTTGATTCCTACAGTTTTGTTACTATAAACTACCTTTAACCACAGCCAGTTATCATATACATCCCCAAAACATCAAAAATAGTAAAAGGCATTTTTTAAAATAGCTCTGCTTTTTAGCACTCAGATTCTACTTAGGTAAGCACTGTATATTACAAGAAAAATCTATAGCAGTTTTTCAACAAGAAAAATCCAACACCACATTACTTTCAGAATTCAGCAATTAATGAAAATTGTTTCTGCTGTTCTTTTCTTAACTGAAACGCAGCTGTGCAAAAATTAGGAAACCCTTTCTTCAAGAAGGAATGGCTCTGGTGGCACAATGGTTAAAGCACTTGGTTGCCAACTAAGAGGTTGGTGGTTCAAACCCACCAGCCACTCCCACAGAAGATGAAACAGTCTGCTTCCTTAAAGACTGACTGCCTTGGAAACACCATGGCACAGTTCTACTCTTTCCTATAGGGCTGCTATAAGTCGGCATCAACTCCATGGCAACGGCTTTTTTTCTTATCTTCAAGAATGTGCTCATTCCTGTTCAAAAAGGGATTACTTTGAAAACCAGAAAATGGTCTTTTTAAAATTAAGAAGGATATAATTACACATTAGGGAAGGCCAAGTATATAAAGTAAGTCTGCCTAACTTAATGCTTTGTAAAAAAAATAAAAAACCTTAGGTATTTTCAATTTACTCAGAGCATCTATATACCTGATAATATAAGTATTATTTATCATAAAATTGATATAATGTCTCTTGTTGCAGACTGTTATTGTGCTTTTATAGTGTGGTATTTTAAAATTATTACCTCTGAAAGACACTGGAAGTATATACTGTATACTGTAGTATTTATTTAGTATTTATAAATATGAGCACAAGAGTTACACTTCCCACATTTTCAAACACATTATCATCCCAATACCAAAACAAATGAATCTTCTTTTATTTAATTTTAACTGAAACTTAATTTACTTAATCTCTAAATAAGGGAGGGAGAGGAAGGAAAGGAGGTAAAGAGAGGGGAGGTTATACTGTTAAAAATGTACACAAGAAATTCTAACAACTTAAATTTATTCTGACAATTACTAAAATAAAAGTATTTCGTGATTGTGAAGATGGCACAGGGCCTGGCAGTGTTTTCCTTGATTCTGTTTTAACATAAGGCCTCTAGAAGTCAGAACTAACCTGACAACACCTAACAACAATTTAGTGATTGATTTAACATTTATATTAAAAGAGGAATATCTCATCATATAAATTTTAAATTAATTCTTGTGCTAATTTTAAATGAAAATAGATTATTATGAAAATGTACTACTCTTGCAACTTTTTTTTTCTTAAAGAAGACATTTGGGTAAATACTAATTCATAGCAATATATTTTAAGTAGAATCTCCAACCTTAAAATGTCTAATATGTTAACAAGCCTTACAAATGTCAGATCAGTACTGGTCTCAAGAAAGAAATAAACGTTGTAATTTTCTAAATTACTACAGTTCTAGAAATGCTAGATTATACCCTTAAATTGCTCAAATAATCACCCTGAACCATTTATAAGCCCTAGGCTTAGTATCATATATAGCAAATACATACTCGGTCTCAATCATTCTTCTACTGAAAGGATGCTATCAGTGTACCCTCTCAGGGACAACAAAGTACCTAAGTTGTTTAAAAGTTTTCAGAAGAAAATGTATTATCACTCATTTATTCTTAAATCACCCAATACTCTGTGTAAAGACATCATTTAGAAAAGGGTATTACAGGAATAATTTTAACACTAAATGCCATATTGTTATGAAAGATACTTACACATTGGCCTAAGATAATATGAATAAAAAAATCTAATCTACCTATCAGTATTTTTAAACTCATTAAGGGAGGCACAAGAAAGGTCTGTTAATTATAGGTCACAAAACTCAAGTAGCTGGTTTAAGTATTTCTGGAAAAAGTCAAGGAAGAAAGAAAATACTTCTTACCTGAGGGCAGAATTTGGTCTCGTTCTTTTAAGGTAATCCATGGCCTCGGAGGAAGCTGCTCTGGATGAACTGAAAAAAAGGTTTTTTTAAAATTATAACTCCATCTGTTTTCAAAACAGTATCTTATTATATTAAATCAACTTTTGTTTTATTTTCAGCATACTTACTGATCCACAGTCAAACTTAGAAACTTAATGCTGAAATTTAATAAAGATTTAGAAACTAAAGGAAGTTTAAGAATAGCTATGTAGAAAACACACAACTAATATTAGAAAAGAACATTAGGAAACTCACTAGTGGGATTTACACTTACATGATATTTACGAAAAATAATTATTTAAAGCCTTGATTTTAATGTCATGATTAAGTATGTAAACTGCATTGACCTTAGTTCCTTACTAAAAAATCGAAGTTATATGAAATTCCAACAAACTGAATGAAACATTTTTAAAATAGAAAAATATGTATGATTTTAAAATAAAGACGACTGTATTTTCTAATACTTTTCATTTCCTAATTTTATTATTTCTCTCTTTTATAAAGCCAGTGCAGAAAGATAAGAAGAGAATTAAATTGTACAGAAAATGAAAGGCACTGGTTAAACATTAATTGCTCCGTTATTATTATCAAAAGCATGGTACTATATACACTACCCACCAACCAGATGAAAGAAAATTCACTAAGTCAAGATTTAACTAGCCCTTTTTCTTCTTCCTCTTTAAAATTTTTGCAGGTATAGGACAATTTGACTCAAGTTTGCAGATTTTCCCAGTGTATTAAACCAGAAAAAACAAACCAGTTGCTATAGATTCAACTCCTACTCAAGGTTACCACATGTGTGTCACAGTAGAACCGTATTCCATAAGATTTTCAATGGCTGATTTTTCCAGAACTAGATCACCAGGCCTTTCTTCTGAGATGCCTGTGGGCGAATTTGAACTGCCAACCTTTCAGTTAGCAGCTGAGAGGGTAACCATTTGTGGTGTCTAGTGACTGAAAAACGTATTTCCCTAAAATAAAAACATTCCATCTTTATTCAGTCACAGGCAAATTTTGGCAAAAAATCCAAGATCGTAAAAAGTGAACATTACTATTGTGGTGGTCCACAAGTTTACCTAAAGGATGCTTGCTTTAGCAGCCATATTTTTCAGAGTAGCATTTGACATATTCCATATCTTTTCAGGAAAGGAATGGAGGTTATCTAAGATGACAAATAACTCTTATAGATGATTCAACATTATTTTGAATCTTGGGAAATAGGAGCATCTTGGCAACTGTCTCAAGATGGAAATCCTAAAATATAAATGCAATGAAGAATAATGAAGGAGCTTTCCAGCCACTAGAATCCTTCTTAACAAATTTCACCTAAATTGGCCTGGTTAAACATTCAGAAATCAAGAAACTTCTCAAAGAAAGCACAAGTAAGGTGATGTCAACATTTTGGTGTTTCCCATATGTTATGGATTTAACTATGTTCCCCAAAATGATATAATGAAGTTCCAATTTCTGTACTTGTAAATTTGACCCTGTATGGGGAAACAGGGTTTTTCTTTGCAGGTACAATCAGTATACGGAGGTCATATTAGAGTACAGTGGGTCCTAATCTCCTATGAGTATTATCTTATACAAGAGGGGAATACACAATGAGAAAGAGTAAAGACAAGGAAATGACACCATTTCATACATGTATAAGCATCTACAAGAAATGCCAGGAATTCCAAGTAGAAACCAGAAAGTAGGAAAGAGGCATAGACAGTTCCTCTATACAAGTTCTCAGAATGAAATGACACAGCTCACATCCCAACTTGGACTTCTAGATGCCAGAACTGAAAAAGTTTAAATTTTTGTTCTTTAAGACACTTTATTTCATGGCATTTTGTTACTGTACACCTAGGAAACTAAGACACCATCTCTTAACTAATGATCACAAATCTCTTAACAAATATATCACAATGCATTCATGTACAACATAGCATCCATTCAAGCAATGTCCAACCGCATATACATCAATGGTCCCATAAAGTTATGACAGGGTTCAGAATTCCCATCAGAGAACAGGACACAGGGGATGTAGCCAGTTGTTGTTGTTGCTGTTGTTATGTGCTGTGGAGTCGGACCCGACTCATAGTGACCCCTCCTTGGATTTCCAAGGCAGAATCACTACCGAAGTAGATTGCCCAACCTTCCTTCTGAGGAGTGGCTGGTCGGTTTGAACCACCAGTCTTCTGGTTAGCAGTCAAATGCCTTAGGCACTATGCTCCCAGAACTCCTAACCAGAGTGAAGGCAACAGATTCCTGCACACAACACATATATCTCATGTCTCCTGTATACAAACTGTACAAAAAACATTAAAGAAACACTTTCAGGTAGCGCAGTGCCTCAGGCACTTGACTGCTAACCAGAAGGCTGGCAGTTCAAACCCACCAGCCACTCCCCAGAAGGAAGGTTGGGCAATCTACTTCTGTGGTGATACTGCCTTGGAAACCCAAGTAGGGGTTGCTATGGGTCAGATCTGACTCCACAGCAATTGTTGTGTTGCGTTTTGTAAAACATCTTTAACATAAGAATCCATACCAAATTCATTGTCTCGAGTTGATTCTGACTCACAACGACCCCATTGGGTTTCCAAGGCTGTAAATCTTTACAGAAGCATCTTTTTTCCACAGAGTGGCTGGTGAGTTTGAACCACCAAACTTTGGTTAGCAGCCAAATTCTAACCACTGTACTACCAGAGCCCCTAAACATAGTAACATAGTAACAATAATAACAATAATATTTTGATGCATGCCACAAAGTAGCATCCAATTGTTATTAGGAACCATTGTATATATCCTGAATTATTAATATAAGAGAATTTGGGTAAGGGGAGATTGATGTGTAGCTACAGCTTGCATGTAAGTTGGATATTCTTAACCTGGGGACCACATGTATATAATAGGATGTTTGCAACATGTCTAAATCACATGATGTCCTATTTCATAGAATGTATTACAGACAATAAGGAACTCTCGTGGTGCAGTGGTTAAAGCATTTGGCTGCTAACCAAAAGGCTGGTGGTTCAAAACCACCAGTTGCTCCACAGGGGGAGGGGGAGGGGGAGGCAGTCTGTGTCCATAAAAATATACAGCCTTGGAAACCCTATGGGGCAGTTCTCTGTCCTACTGAGTTACAACGAGTTGGAATCGACTAGATGGCAGTGCATTTGGTTTTAATTTTTGGTATTGTGGACATTAGTAAGCAGTGCATGACTGTGTATCAGGATGAATAAAATGCATGGTGCTCACCAACAATATCAAACAGCCAATAAAATATGAAAAGATGTTTAATTTCCCTAGTAATTCCCTAGTAATAAAATTTAAAAAATTAGATAGCGTATTTTTATCTAAGATGACAAAAACTTTCAAGTTATTAATACACAGGGTTGGTGATGATATTAAGAAACAACTACTTCCATACTTTCATGTAGAGGTGGTAGAAATGTAATTGGTACAGCTACCTAGGAGGGCAAACTGACATCATCTTTTAAAATTTAAAACATACATGTCCTTCAAGTTTAAATGGCCTAACATACCACACAGAAACATTGTTCCACATCCTATTTTGGTGAGTAGCAACTGGAAACTTAAAAGCTTGCGAGTGGCCATCTAGAGGTAACGATGAGTCTCTCCTCAGCCAAAGCAAAGAAGAATGAAGAAAACCAAAGATGCATGGGAACAGTTAGTCCAAGAGACTGGTACACCATGCAGTCCTCAGCCTATATGATTACGAGACCAGAAGAACTAGACAGTGCCCAGCACCACTGTCAACCACTCAGAGAGGGATCTATGTAGCAGATCCTGGATACAGTAGCAGAACAATGTGGAAAAAAACTCAAAATAAAAAAAAAATAAAAGGGACCAGGTTTGCTGGTCTGATAGAGCCTGGTGGAACCACTGAGATTATGGCCCCTAGCTGCCCTTCAGGTCTGGAATTGAAACCACTCCTATGGCTTCCAGACAAACATATGAGCTGAACTTTTATAATAAGTAGATACTCCTTGGAGAGAACAATCATGGGAGAATAGAAGGGCTGTGTTTGCACAGGGAGACAGCTGAAGGGGCAGGAGTGCATGGGAAGGAAGGACACAAGAAAGAGGTAACTATGGGGAAGAAGAGGGAGGGGAGCTGTTGCACTGTGGGAAATTGCAGTTGTAGTGGTTAACTTTGTGTGTCAACTTGGCTGGGCCTGGTTGAGTGGCTGAACAGCTGGTGCTAGTTATTCCCCATGATGAGACTGGTAATCAACTCCATGGTGGAACCTACCACAAGCAGCTGAGTAGCTACTTTAGGAATGTGGTCTGCTTCCCATATATAAGAAACAGCTTTGAGAATGGTCTCTAGCTTATGGCACGCTTGAACCCTGCATGTAGCTGTGTTGTTGTTCAGCAGCCTACCATCTTCTGCCAACCTTGGGACTTAAAATGGACTTGAATTAATGGCCTGCCACACAGTTTGGTAACATCAGGACTGTGCCATTTTATTTGTCGACCCTGGGCTTGTTAACCTCAGCAGCCAGTAGTTGCCTGAGTGAAGAGATAGATGTCTCTAGCCTCAGTGGGCTGGGAGCAAGAGGCTGAGCTGAAGCCCAAGGTCAAGGGGCTTTCACCCAGCCCCTAGAGCCTGACACTTTGAACTTGGACTTAAAGCCGCCAAACTGTAAGAGAATAAACTCCTGCTTGTTAAAGCCATCCCATTTGTTGTATTTCTGTCAGAATGGGTAATCAGAATAGCAGTCAGTGTCATGAGACAAAGTGTATGTGAACTGCTGTATGGAAAGTGAATTATCTCTGTAAACTTTCACCCAAATTACAATAAAAAGTAAAAACAAAAACAAAAACATGCATGTCCCTATGACGTAGCAATTCTATTTCCAAGGATCAGCATGAAGCAGCATTCAAAAAGAGATTCATTACACCACTGTTAGTAACAGCAAAAACAATGGCAAATGGTTGAGTAATACCCATATTATGGAAGTCTATGCTGCAATTTAAAAGAAAAGGGATGGATGGATGAATAGATAGATATGCTGCAGTGGAAAGCTAACCTAGGAATACTGCTGCATTAAAAGAAGCAGAAAAATATCTAATAATTAAATATATTTTACTGGAAACTCAAAAACATACATGAAAAGTTAATACTCTAAAATTTCTACTGAAATAGCAAACATATTGCTTGGTAAATAGAAAGTACCCAGTATATAAAAAGAAGAATGTCCCACTGTCATAGGAACTCAAGACCTATAAGCAATTATATAGTCAGATGCTCTTAAGCAAAATGTGCTATATTAGCTAGCAGTAGTATCTGTAGAGTTCTCTGCTGTCGTTAACTACTTACCTGCAAGATTGTCAAGCATGAAGTTCAGTAGCTTTCGGGTTCCATCTGGGTCCTGGTATAAGTTGAGAATATCCTGTGATAAAGGATTGCCTAAAGCAAAAGACAAAAATGAAAACCGTAAGACATAAAATTGTACAATATAACAGAAAAATATGCTGTACCATCTAAAATATTAATTTTATAAATTGATTTTCAATGTATTTAATCTATGAAATAAACTTAAAGAAATTAAGAATTTGAGAAACTATACTCTATGTTAATACAGTTCAAAAAAAATTTCAATAGAGCTATATACCATTTATAATGTACACCTACAATTTGGGCTTGTCAAACTTAACACCAAAACCAAAACCAAATCACTGCTGTCGAGTTGGATTCAACTCATAGCGACCCTTCCTTGGGTTTACAAGGCAGTATCACTACAGAAGTAGATTGCCCAATCTCCCTTCAGAGGAGTCTTCAAACTCAATACACACACATATTAATCATGGTCAATTATGAAGAAGTATCATGACCTGATGCCTTGAGGTAACTCTGGAAGTTCTATATTTAATTTTAAAGACACAAGATTCTAATCGAAAGACAAACAGCTCTACATGAGAAAGCATAAATGAGACTTTGTAAAGTGGGAATTCTGTCATTTTGAATATTTACATTTTTATGTATGGGGAAGAGAAAATATTTCAAGTGAGGGAACAAATCTATTACTAAGACGAAGTAGTAAGATGTGCAAGAAAAAATAGGATTTGGTTACGACAGTGCTCAAGGATATTTGAGCACTAAAACTACAGACATCGTTTATCAAGCAATAAAGGTAAGAGACTTTTTATTCTCTTAAGAAACAAAGGTGATTCAAAGATAAGCATGAATCAACAGACTTTCAAACAGATTTCATGGGGAGAAAAATGGAACTTAACAAAAATAGTAACAACAAAAGTTACAGTGCAACAGATATCTACCAGAATGGCTAAAATCAAAAAATACTGAGCAGCCAAGTGTTAGAAATAACGTGAAGTTTCTGACTTCTCACACATTAAAGACAGAAATGTAAAAACGTACAATTATTTTCAAATTTGGTTGGTAACTTCAAATTGACAAGAAGTTGGAAAAAGAACTTCCTGGGGATAACAGGAATCTTCTATGTGATGACCACATAGGTATATGCCTTTGTCGAAATTCTTCAAGTTGGATACTTAAACATTTGGATATTTTACTGCATATGATCATAAATCAATGAAGTATTTTAGTGGAAAAAACCTTTGTTAATTAAAAACAATAAATTAAACACTGTTGAAAAGAAAATCAGTGAACAGGAAAAATATATCCAAAGAAATTAACCAACCTGTATCACTAAGAGTCAAAGAGATGGACAACATAAGGCATTAGAAAATATAAAATGGATAAAATGGACTTCATAAAAATAAAAAACTATTCTCTGAAAGACATTTAATTAAGAAAATAAAAATACCAGTGACAGACTAGAGAAAACATCTGCAAAACACATATCTAAAAGTGGACTTGTAAACAGAATATACAATAAACTCTCAAAACTCAATAATCAGAAAAAATTAAAGTCAATAATAAAACCAGGCAAAAGATTTAAACATACATTTCACCAAGGAAGATATACAAATGGCAAGTAAGCATACAGTATCATTAGCTGATAGAGAAATGAAAATTGAAATCTTACTACAGTCCATCAGAATGGTAAAAATTTATATATATATGTACACACGCACACACATATACACATACACAAATATATATACATGGGAGTTCTGGTGGCACAGTGCCTAAGACATTTGACTGCTAACCAGAAGGCTGGAGGTTCAAATCCACCAGCCACTCCTTGGAAGGAAGATTAGGCAATATACTTCCATAGAGATATCACCTCCGAAACCCAAGGAGGGGTCGCTATGAGTCAGAATCAACTCAGTGGCACTGAGTTTGGTTTATGTGTGTGTGTGTCATATATGTGTGTGTGTGCGTATATATACATATTAATGTGTATGTATATATATACACACACACATATATATATGACATATATATCAGTATAATGTCAACTTCTGGCAAGATGTGCAGTAACTCTCTCATTTCAGTGAGAATGCAAAATGATACACTCACTTCAGGAAAAAGTTTGTGAGTTACTTATAAAGTTTAACATACACCAACCAAACTCACCAATCCCACTTCTAGATATGTACTAACCTGTTAAACAAACTCATTGCTATTGAGTCAATTCCAATTCATAGCAGCCCTACAGGCCAGAACTCCCTCATAGGGTTTCCAATGTTTTAATTTTCACAGAAGCAGAACGCCTCATCTTTCTTCTGTTAGAGTGATTGATGAATTCAAACCACTGTGCCACCAGGGCTCCTTAGGTGTTTACCAAAACAAAATAAAAACTCATTTTACTCAGTAATTTGTACATAAATGTTTATAGTGCTTTATTCCTAATTGTCCATAACTGGAAACAATCCAAATGTCTTTCTACTTCTGAATGAATAAAAATCTGTGATATATCCTTCAAGGGGATATCTCAATGACTGAAATGAATGAGTTACTGATATATGCAACAATATGAACGAATCTCAAATGCATTATGACAAATAAAAGAATCCAAACTCAAAAAGTTACATATTATGTTTCCATACGGAACATTCTGGAAAAGTAGTTGCCAAGGGCTGAGAGCAGGAAGAGGAGTTGACTTCAATGAGCACAAAGGAATTTCGGGAGGTCATAAACTGTTCTATTTCTTGACTGTATTGATGGTTATGTGACTTCATACATCTGTCAACATTCATTGAACTGCACATCAAAGGGGTGAATTTCACTACATGTAAATGATACGTCAATTAACAAGTTGCTAAAATAAAGTTTAATTGCATGTAATTACTCATATAATTCATGCGCACAACATTAAGAAATATATTCAAGTTAAAATTTCCAGAGTACTAAGAATCTGAAAATAAGAGTGTATAATTTTAAAACAACAGAAAGAAAGAATATACAATGAGGAAAAAAGAAACTTAGTTTTCAGAAAGACAAGAAAGGAGAGAAAACACACAAAAAGTGGAATCAAAAAAGAGGTAGGATAGCAGTAACAAGTAAAAGAACAATACTGTATAAAAAGTACAATAATTACAATATAGGTAAGGCAACTAGTATGAATCCACATGTTAAAGAACAAAATAATATCAACTGTGTTAAAAACAAAGTCCAGCTATACACTGTTCTTAAAAAATACACCACAGCATAAGTACTAAGAAAGACTGAAACTAAATGGATAAGAAAAGGTATACTAGACACACATTAACCAAAAGAAAATTGGCTTAATTATAAGATTAGACGAAAGAGACTATAAAACATAAATACTAATAAGGGAGAAAAAGACTCACACTATGAAGAGGTTCAATACACCAGAAGATATAGCAATTTTAAGTTAATATAAATCTAATAAAATAGTCTCAAAGTATATAAAGTAAAAACTGACTGAACTACATGGAGAAATATACACATCAGCCAACTTTACAGAGGTTTTAATATAAATTTAGTTTGTGAGGTTTTTTGTTTTGTTTTGTTTTAAGGAGCTCTGGTAGCCCAGTGCCTAAGGCATCTGACTGCTAACCAGAAGGTTGGTGGTTCAAACCTACCAGCCACTTTGCAGAAGCAAGACTGGGCAATCTACTTCCATAAAGATCTACTCCCTCAGAAACCCAATGGAGATCACTATGAGTCAGAATTTACTCGACAGCAGTAGGTTTGGTTTCTTTTTCTTTTTTTGGTATTAAAAGATTAACCCATCAAAAGTTCCCAATATATAGAGAAAAAGAAAATTTGAGCAACACAATTAACAAATTTGAACTAATGGGCAAATGTATAACTAACTCAACAATTAGAGAATACACATTCTTTGCAGATGCAGGTAAAAGCATTTATAAAAACTTATCACACACTAGATTATAAAGTAAAAATCAACAAATGTGAAAGAACTAACTTCACATTACCTACCTTAACTGTATAAAATGGAATTAAGTTTAATGCTAATAATAAAAAAGGTACATTTAATATCCCACATGTACTGAAATTTTTAAAAAGCATTTTGAATGAGTCAAAGAACTATTATAACCCATACTGAAAATACTTAGAATAAAACAATAATGAAAACAATTCTTACCAAAATATGTGGGATGCAAGATAAACAACACATAGAAGCAAATTCATGGCCTTGTTTATATTTCAAAACAAGCTAATGTAAACAAGAATGAGCCACGAGTACAACTTCAAAACAGAATAGAAGAAAAAATAAAACAGCAAAGTAGCAGTGTACAAGGTCAATGCACAAAAAACAATTATCTATATACCAGCAATGAAAAATCTGAAAGGGAAATTAGGGAAACTACTCCATTTATAAACCAAAACTAAACCAAACTCACTGCCATGGAGTCGATCCCGACTCATAGCAACCTCTCCTTGAATTTCTGAGGTCACAGGCATCCATTAATACTGGGAACATGGAATGTAAGAAGTATGAATCTAGGAAAACTGGAAGCTATCAGAAATGAAATTGAATGCATGAAGATCAATATCCTAGGTATCTGTGAGCTGAAACAGACTGGTATTGGCCATTTTGAATCAGACAATCATATGGTTACTATTCTGGGAATGACAAATTTAAGAGGAATGGCATGGGATTCATCGTCAAAAAGAACATTTCAGCTCCATCCTAAAGTACAATGCTGTCAGTGACACGATAATATCCATATACCTACAACCACCACTAAACCCAAAGATGAAGAAATTCAAGACTTTTACCAACATCTGCAGTCTGAAATAGACCAAATATGCTATCAGTATGTATTGATAATTACTGGTGACTGGAATGCGAAAGTTGGAAATAAGGACGAAGCATCATCAGTACTTGGAAAATATGGCCTTGGTGACAGAAATGACACCAGAGATTGCATGACAGAATTTTGCAAGACCAACTATTGATTATTTATTGCTAATACCTCTTTTCAACAACATAAACAGCAACTGTAAACATGGACCTTAGCAATAGAATACAAAGAATCAAATTTACCTCATCTGTGGAAAGAGGTGATGGAGAAGCTGAGTATCATCAGTCAGAACAAGGCCAAGAGCTGACAGTGGAACAGACTATCAATTGTTCACATGCAAGTTCAAGTGGAAGCAAATTAAAGTAAGTCCACAAGAACCAAAACACATCCTACATTACATCCTACTTGAATTTAGAGACCATCTGAAGAAGAGATATGACACACTGAACAGTGACCAAAGACCAAATGAGTTGTGGAATGACATTAAAAGGATCATATATGAAGAAAGCAAAAGATCATCAAAAGACACAAAAGGAAAGTCAGAACAGACTCTCAAACTTGCTTCTCAACAAAGAATAGCCAAAGTGAATAGAAGAAATGATGAAATAAAAGAGCTGAATGGACTTCAAAGGATAGCTCAAGAAGACAAAGTAAAGTATAATGAAATGTGCAAACAACGGGAATTAGAAAACCAAAAGGGAAGAACATGCTCAACATTTATCAAGCTGAAAGAACCGAAGGAAAAAAAATTGAAGCCTCAAGTTTCAATACTGAAGGATTCTATGTAAATGATATAGGAAGTATCAAAAGAAGGTAGAAGGAACAGAGACACTGTACCATTTCAAGCATTTCAGGAGGTCACATGTGATAAGAACCAATGGTACTGAAGGAAGAAGTCCAAGCTACACTGAAGCTGTTAGTGAAAAACAAGGTTCCAGAAATGGAAGGAATACCCACTGAGATGTTTCAACCAATGCATGCAGCACTGGAGGAGCTCACTCATTTATGCCAAATAGTTTGGAAGACAGCTACATGGCCTACTGACTGCCAGAAATCCGAATTTGTGCCCATTCCAGAGAAAGGTGATTCAAAAGAATATGGAAATTATCAATTAATATCATCAGTATCACACATAAGTAAAATTTTGCTGAAGATGAGTCAAAAACAGTTGCAGCAGTATACTGACAGGGAATTGCCAGGAATACAAACAAATTCAGAAGGCATGGAACAAAAGATATCAATGTTGAAGTCAGATGGATCGTGGCTGAAAGCAAAGAATATCAGAAAGATATTTACCCATGTTTCATTTACTATGCACATGCATTCAACTGTGTGGATCATAAGAAATTATGGATAACACTGTGAAGAATGAGAATTCCAGAACACTAATTGTTATCATGAGAAGCCTGTATATTCACCAAGAGGCAGTCGTTCAAACAGAACAAGGGGATAAACAATGGTTTAAAATCAGGAAAGGTGTGTGTCGAGGTTTTAAGCTTTCACCATACCTATTCAATCTGCATACTGAGAAAATAATCCAAGAAGCTGGACTATATGAAGAGCACAACATGAGGATTAAATGAAAACTCATTAATAACTTGTGATATGCAGATGATACACTTTGCTTGCTGAAAGTGAAGATGACTTGAAACACTTACTGATGAATATCAAAGAGTACATACAGCCTTCAGTATGAATTACACCTCAACATAAAGAAAACAAAAAGTAACATCACAGAGAAAATATTGAAGTTGTCAGGAATTTCATTTTACTTGGATCCATAATCAACACCCATGGAAGCACTAGTCAAGAAATTAGACAACATATTGCACTGGGCAAACCTGATGCAAAAGACCTCTTTAAAGTATTAAAGAGAAGGTGTCACTTTGAAGACTAAGAGCACTTGACCCTGTTGTTGTTGTTGTTATGAGCTGTCGAGTCAAACCCGACTCATAGCAACCCCTCCTTGGGTTTCCGAGGCAGTATCACTACGGAAGTAGGATTGCCCAACCTTCCTTCCGAGGAGTGGCTGGTGGGTTTGAACCGCCAGCCGTCTGGTCAGCAGGCAAGTGTCTTAGCCACTATGCTACCAGAGCTCCCCACTTGACCCTAGCCATGGTATTTTCAACAGCTTCAAATGCATGTGAAAGCTGACCAATGAACAATAAAGACCGAAGAAAAATTGATGCATTTGAATTGCAGTGGGAAGAATACTGAAAATACTATCGACTACCAGAGAATGAACAAATCTGTCTTGGAGGAAGTACTACCAGAATGCTCTTTAGAAAGGAGAATGGCCAGACTTTGTCTTACATACTCTGGTCATGTTTTCAGAAGGAACCAGTCCCTGGAGAAGGATACCATGCTTGGTAAAGTAGAAGGTCAGAGAAAAAGGGGACGACTCTCAACGAGATGGACTGACACAGTGGCTGTGACAATGGGCTCAAGCATAGTAAGGATTGTGAGGATGGATGGAGCAGGACAAGACAGTGTTTCTCTCTGTTGTACAAAGGGTTGCTAGGAGTTGGAGCCCACTTGATGGCACCTACCAACAACAGCATTCCATTTATAATACCATCTAAGAGAATAAAACACCTAGGAATAAATTTAACCAGGATGTGAAAAACTTACACAATGAAAATTACAAAATACTGCTGAAGAGATTGAATTGTTGAATTGGTGTGTATATTCTCAACAATAACAACAAATACAAAGAACAAATAAAATAAATTCAGAAAAAAATAACAAAAAACAAAAATTACCTCATGAAAATTCCAACAGGTTTTTTTACAGAAATGAGTAAGCAATACTCAAATCTATATAGAACAGCCCCAAATACTCAGTGAAACCAAACCCAATGCCATCAAGTTGATTCCAACTCGTAACAAGCCAGAACTGCTCCTATGGTTGCCAAGGCTGTAAATCTTTAAGGAAGCAGAATGCCACATCTGTCTCACCAAAGTGCTGGGGGTTTGAACCATGCCAACCTTTCAGTTAGCAGCCAAGTACTTAAAAAATGCACCACCAGGGCTCCTTCACATAGCCAGAGCAATAATGAGAAAGAAAAACAAACTAAAACCCATACTTCTTGATTTAGAAAAAAGTATAAAGCTATAATAATCAAAACAGTCTGGTATCGCTACAATAACAGACATATATATATATAAACAAATGGAATAGAATCGAGAGTCCAGAAATAAACCTATTGCAGTGTAGTAAATAACTTAGTATGGCTTTTCTACCCATAAGTCATTGTAAACTCAGTGGTGGAATGAGCAACTGAGAAGCTCCTGATTGTAAATGTTATCCACCTGGGTTATTTCTGTTGGGTGTGGCACAACACAATGTTATGGGCGGCTCACTCTCAGGTGCTTAGAATTCTGTTATGATTGGTTGGTTTGGCCACTCTGCCAAGCT
>NW_006921822.1:5454989-5467146 GCF_000298275.1 Orycteropus afer afer
GGCTGGTGGGTTTGAACTGCCAGCCTTCTAGTTAGCAGTCAAATGCCTTAGGCACTATGCCACCAGAGCTCCAATACACTATCCAGATAAAACAAGGGAAATGGCTACAGGTGACAATCCTGGATCCCAGAGCTTCAAAGGAAAGGATAAAGCAGCAGATCAAATACCAATAAGAGGAAGAGAATGAACATAACACAGTGAACAAGGAGTGGTAAACTGGTAACTTCCACAGGGCAGCCATTTTTAATTATTTCAAGCAATGTTCCGACTGGGACAGGAACCAGCTTTTTCGGTCCACTTGCCTAGGACTGCACCAGCACCTACACTGTTGATCAAGTGAACAAAGAAGTGTGTCCTTCCCTTTTACATTGCACAACCTCCCAGTTGCAGCCCACCTCACCCCCATCCCAACCCACTGGCCGCTGGTCAAACTCTCACTACTGCTAGTGTTAGGCTTCTTCCTCGCCACCCCCCAAACATTAAGCTTAGTTCTTCCACCTTCCTCCAAGGGTAGGAGCCCCTCTCCCAATTCCCATGTGGTTTATACCACTTGCCCTTGCCCCTCCCTGGTCAGAAGTGGGTGCTCTAGCAGAGTGAATGCTGCATTCCTACACAGCCAAGTTTCGTGGGTGGCACTTTCCGTAACTGTGGTGTTTATTTTAGTTTTTTTCCTTCTTTCTTTCTTCCTTTTTTCCCCTTTGTTCCTTCTTCTTAGGTCTTCCCTCTTTTCTGGCTTGTTTTCCCCAATTTTATTTTATTTCCTTCCTCATCACCCTATCTTTTATCTCTTTTCTCTTTATGTTCCCCTCAGTGGTCAGCAGTACCTGCCCCCATTCCTCCACAGACAGCAGTATGAACTCTCCCAGAGCAAGCCGTGCCTTCCTGCTGCACCTCTGCATGGCAGCTGAGAAATACATTACTTTTTCTCTATTCTTTTTTTTCTTCCCTTCTTCCCAGTCCTTCCCTCTTACTCCCCCTTCTTTTCTTTCCTTTTTTATCTTTTTCTCCCACTTCCCAACACTATTTTTTTCATTTTCCTTCTTTTGATCTAAGTACCCTGCCCCACAACCACATCGACATTTCCTGCCACCCTGACCCCCCAAATTCAATGATGTGTGCTTGTGCAGAACAAATTCCACATTTCTACTGCAACTGTGTTTAGTGGCTATCATTTGTACCAATACTGTGCTGCGCTTAATTCTTGTTCTGTTGTTGCTGTTTGTTTATATTCATTTTATCTTTTCTCTTTTTCTTCTTCCTATTTTCTTTCTTTCTACTTCTCCCATTTCACCCCCTTCCCAGGTATTTGTATGTTTGTTCATTTTTTTTCCCCTTCTTTCTTTCCCCAGCAGTTGGGAGCCAGTGACCCTACCAAACTATACCCATTCATAACTGCTGCCCTACCCTATAGGTGAGTGCCACCACCCACTCTAGCACTACTGGACCAACAACAGACAGTGGCCAATACCTGACCAGCCAAACCTCCACTGCTCTGCACATGTCCACACTCCCACCTGTTACTAAATCTTCCCAGAGACAGGTGATGAGCACCCCAGTGCTGCCAAACTAGGAGTAAGAGTAACATGACCTCTGTGTTGCCTGGATATATTAAAACAGGATAAAAACAAAACATCAGAGTAAAACAAACCAACATATAATCCACAAGTTGATACAAGAACACTACAATATCTCAGAGACAATGACTTCAAATCACAAAAAAAAACAAAAAAAAAAAAAAACCTCAGAATATGATGCCTCAAACAAGCGACCAAGGTATAGAGCCAGAAAAGCTTCTTGAGGAAGAAATACTACTTGAATTACCTGATAAAGAATTCTAAATAATTATATGTAGGTACCTTACACATATTGAGAGAAAGTTCAAGGAAATCACAGACAAGAACAAGAACAGAGACAAAAGTCTACAAGAGTATAAAAGACACTATACAACAACAAATTGACAAAAATAAATGGAAAATTAGAAACCATAGAGAAACAGCAAATAGAAATTCAGAAGATTAATATCAAAACTTAAGAAAAATAATGTGCTTAAAGGACAAAAGAACAGAATTGGATCCATATACCAAAGAATTAGCAAGATTAAAGACAAATCTATCAACACCAATCTGTTGGGAGAACAATTAGAAAAAAGAACAAGAAAAAATAAAGAAAGTTTAAGATGCATCTGGAACCCAAGAGGAATAACTTACATGTGACTGGAATTCCAAAATTGGAAAAGACCTCCGTCCCCCCAAGAAAAACACCAAGAAAATTGTCAAAGCTTTGTTGGAAAAAAAACTATACTAACATCACAAGAGATGAGAAGATAATGCATTCAAGAAGCTCAAAGAATCCCAAATATGATAGATCATAAAAGAAAATCACCAAGACATATCAAAATGAAACCTTCCAAAACCAAAGACAAAAAAAGAAACCTGAAAGTAGCTCAGGAAAAAAACGAAAAATAAACTACAAAGAAGAACCATTAAGATTAAGCACTGATTTAGAAGGCATTGGAATAACATATATAAAATGCTGAAAAAAAGGATTGCCAACCAAAAATTACACATCAACCAAAACTGTCTCAGAGATATGATGGCAAAATTAGGACATTTCTAAATAAACAGAAATTAAGAGCATTTGCAAAAACCAGACCAAACTTACAAGAAATGCTAAATGGAGTCCTCCAGACAAAGAACCACCAACAGGAGACAACAATCAGAGATTAAGACATATAGCAACATCACCTGGAAACCAACCCAGATATTCCAGCCCCGGAAAAAAAAAAAAAAGACCAAACTCACTGCCACTGAGTTGTTTCTGACTCATTTCCAAGGCTGTAAATCTTTACGGAAGTAGATCGCCCAGTCTTACTTCCACAGAGCATCTGGTGGATTTGAACCACTGACCTTCCGATCAATAGTAGTACCTTATCCATTATGCCACCAGGGCTCCTTAACACAGATATAAAACCAAAAACCAAACTCACTGCCGTCAAGTTGTATCCAACTCACAGAGACCCCTCCTTGGGTTTCCGAGGCAGTATCACTACAGAAGTAGATTGCCCAATCTTCCTTCCGAGGAGTGACCAGTGAGTTTGAACCACCAGCCTTCTGGTTAGCAGTCAGATGCCTTAGTCACTATGCCACCAGAAGTGTCAAAAATAAAATAAACATAAAAGATGAAAAAGAGGGAACCAAAGATGCCAATTTGCAAACAATGATAATTACAAAGGAAAACAAAGGGGAAAAAATGATGTAGTTACAGAACTTTCAAGTGGAGAGGAAGTCAAGATGATACCGTGACAGAACAGACCACTTTAAACTTGGGAAGATAATAATAAATTACAGTGTTATATCAAAAAAAAAAAGAATAAACCTTAACATCAAAATTAAAAAGAAGAAAATCAAAGACATAAGGAAACAATTAGTCCAAAGGAGTGAAGGTCCACATGAACCCCAGCCTCCAAGACCTTGAGATCAGAAGAACTAGATAGTGCCCAGCTACCACTGCTGACTATCCAGAAAGCAGTCACAGTAGAAGATTCGGGATAGAGTGGAGGAAAATGTGAAACAAAATTCAAAATCATTTAAAAAAAAGACTGTTGTTGTTGTTGTTATGTGCCGCCGAGTCGGCCCTGACTCATAGCGACCCCTCTTTGGGTTTCCGAGGCAATATCACTACAGAAGTAGGATTGCCCAACCTTCCTTCCGAGGAGTGGCTGGTGGGTTTGAACCACCAGCCTTCTGGTTAAAAAAAAAGACTAGGTTTCATGATCTCATGAAGACTAGTAGAATCCCAGACACTATGGCTCCTGGACACCCTTTCAAGCTAGGAAAGGAACTTACCTCTATAACTCAGCACTCAGCCAAATGACAGATAAGCCTGTAAGATGAACAGTAATACCAGGAAAGTATGCATTCATTAGAACAATCAACCATATGAGATCAAGCATTTGTCCAGGGATAGAGCTCAGAAGGCAGGAAGGGGTGGGAAGGAAGGCCAAAGGGAAGTGGTTGGCACAGGGAGGAAGTGGAAAGAATGCTGTTACAGTGTAGGGATGGCAGTAAATGCCACAAAACAAAATATGTATGGATTGCTGAATGAAAAATAAATTTGCCCTGTAAACGTTTATCAAAATAAAAGAGAGAGAGAGATCTACAGATTAGGAGAAAAATCAGGGGAATGAGCTATCTGTGAAGGAATAAATAACCAAAATATACAAAGAACTTCTACAACTTAAGCAAAAAATAAATAAATAAACAAAGCTACTCCATTCAAAAATGGGTAAAACCTCTGAATATATATCTCTCACCAAAGAAGATATACAGAAGGCCAACAAGGGAAACTTAAATCAAAGCTACAAGGAGATACGACATTACCCCTACGAGAATGACTATGATTTAAAAAAAAAACAGGTGTTAACAAGAATGTGCAGAAACTGAACCCCTCATCCACTGCTGGTGAGAATGCAAACTGGTACAGCTGCTGAGGGTAAGAGTTTGGTAGTTCCTCAAAAAGTTAAATACAGACTATCATATGACCCAGAAATCCCAATCCTTGGTATATACCCAAAGGAAATGAAACAAGGATGCAATGACTATTGTAGCACTATTCACAATAGCCAAAAAGTAGAAATAACCTAAACGTTCATCAACAAATTAATGGACAAACAAAATGTGATATACACATATAGTGGAATGCTACTCAGACATAAAGACAAATCCACCACTCATCTGTCAGTGTTTTGTCCTGTGGTGGTTTTCATATTGCTGTGATACTGTAAGCTTTGGCACAAGAATTTCAAATACATGCAGGGTCATCCATGGTGGACAGGTTTCAGGTAAGTTTCCAGACTAAGGCAGACTGGAAGGAAGGACGCAGCCAGGTCCATTTCTGAAAAAACTGTTCACTGAAAACTTTGTGAATAGCAAGGAAACACTGTCTTATAGTGCTGGAAGATGAGCCCTTCAGGTTAGAAAGCACACAAAACACAACTGCAGAAAAGCAACCTCCTCAAAGTAGATTAGACTTTGATGTACATGGAATAAAGCTTTCAGTAGCTTTATTTGCTCACGTAGCATGACTCAAAATAAGAAGAAGCATGCATTAATGATCAGAATGTACAATGTACAAAATACGAATCTAGAAAAATTGGAAGTCGTCAGAAATGAAACGGAAGGCATAAAGATTTGATATTCTAGGTATTAGTGAGCTGAAATAGACTGGCATGAGACACAATAAATTGGACAATCATATAGTCTACTACTGTACTGGGAATGACAAACTGAAGTGGTCTGGCATCACATTCATCATCATCTATAATAAAGCATATTGCTATCACTGATAATGTCCATACGCCTACAAAGAAGATGAGTTAGTAACACTACTATTCAAATTAGGCACCAACCACTAAAACCAAAGGTGAAGAAATTAAAGATTTTTACCAACTTCTGCAGTCTGAAATTGACCAAATATGCCATCAGTATGTATTGATTATTACTGGTGATTTAAATGTGAAAGGTAGAAACAAAGAAGCAATATTGCTAGTTAAAAAATATGGCCTTGATGAAAGAAATGACAGAGAAGACTGCATGACAGAATTTTTCAAGACCAACAACTTATTCACTGTCAATACTTTTTTCTAAGAATGTGTACAGTTGCTGTTTATATAGGCAATGGAGAAGCTCAATATAATAAGTCTGAAAAAGACCCAGGGCTGAATGTGGAACAGACCATCCATTACTCATATGCAAGGTCAAGCTGAAGCTGAAGAAAATTAAAACAAGTCCATGAGAGCCTAAATACAACCTTGAGTATATCACACCTGAATTTAAAGTCCATCTGAAGAACAGACTTGAATCAATGAACACCAATGACCAAAGACCATATAGATGAGTTGTGGGATTCCATCAAAGAATACATAAAGAAAATGAAAGGTTATTAGAAAGACACAAAAGGAAAAAGACAGAAATGAAAGTCAAAATAGACTTTGAAACCTGTTCTTGAACAGAGAGTAGCTAAAGTGAATGGAAGAGGTTCAGTCAAGAAGATGGCATTGTACAGATAATCTGCAAGTTCACCCCATCTACCAACTGAGATTCTGAGAAACTAGATAAAGCAGACACAAATAATGATACTGGAGTTATTAGCAACTAAGGAGAAAATAAAGTATTAGATCCAGTGAAGGCAGAAAAAGGGCACAGGTTAAACAACTGGGAAAAATAAACCTCCTAGCCAGTGGAGATGGGGAGGAGATATTAGAAATACAAAAGAGTCAAGGAGGAGGGAAGGAAGGAAAACACACACACACACATCAATGAACCCACAGGCACTGGGGACTCACAATAGCCACACCGGGAGTTTTTCAAGGTGGGCTGGAGCTCTGAGTGGGGATGGAGCTCTGAGTGGGAATGAAGATCTAACTAGGAAATGGATCAAGAATTCCCTTGGCTTGGGCTGCTGCAGAGTCCAGAGGGAGTGGGAGAAAAAGAGGAGAAACTCCCTTCAAGTGGGCTGCATTAGGGTGGGTTCTCTAGAGAAGCAAAACCAGTAAAGTTTAGAGAGACAGAGAGAGAAATTTATCTTAGGAAAATAGCTCATACACTTATAGAAGCTGGCAAGTCCCAAGTTCCCGGATCAAACGTCAAACTGGAAGCTTTTCCCTAATCACGCAGCTGCAAGGGCTGACGAGCTCAAGGTTGGCAGGCAGTATATCCAGATTCCAGCGGATGACGAACCCAATATTACCAGGCCGAATGGTCGACTGTTCGCTCACGGATAGTTGCAGGCAGCACAACAAGATCCACATCCACAGAAAAGTCTCTCATTTTCCCAGAGATGCCCATATATATATTGGAAGCAGGCCACACCCCAGAGGAATTCCATTTCAATGCATTGGCTGCTCAAAACATATACATCCGATCTCATTATGGGAATAACCATATCACAATTGCTAAAACCACTAAGAATCATGGTCCACCCAAGCTGAGACACAACCCCAACCATCATATGGGCGGAGCCCAGAGTAGATACATAGCAGTGGGCTCAGGTCCAACTCCTGGCAACCCTTTTTAGCAAAGAGTGGATTTGTGTACTGAGATTTTGCAGCTTGTTGATGCATGCAGAAAGGGGTGGCCTTTTGTCCTCTGAGGCATCTGTTGGGTTTGAACTGTGGGGCTTTGACTGACAGCTGGACATCAGCAGCAGCAGACAGCCCCAGAAGGACCCAGGATTTCCTGCCCGTGCCTACATCACTGACTAAATTATCATGCCCCAAATGCAGAGAACTCCTTCTGCCTTTCTATCCTGGAGTTCACTGCTGGAATTTTGTTTTCTTTTTCCTTTTCTCCCCTGCCTCATCCAACAGAAGGAACATATTAAACCTCTACTAGGAAATTGTAGCTACTACACTGAACACCTCACCCAATAAGAAAGTTAACACCAATACCTCCTGCACCACAGGATCAACACAAATAGTGGATAATTCCTGCTCATCCCAACTCTCTATCCTCTTCACAAAGAACAGAGACCAAAGAAATACACCTGCTCCACATTCCAGATATAGTAAAACATAATATCAGGGTGAAACAAATTAATACACAGTGAACAACTTAAAAATGTCTAGGAAACAAGAAACAACCTCAAATCACACAAAAAAACAGGACAGGATCAAGGAAGCCATCAACAGAAACAACAAGAAAACAGTACCCTGGAAGAACTAAGGAAATTCATTCAAGAACAAAATAACAAGATAAATACACAATTAAAATTCACACAAAAACAGCAATTAGAAATCCAGAAGATGAATACTAAAATTACAGAGTTAGATAACATAATGGTAGGACAAAAAAGTACACTAGAACTGGCTGAAGAACGTATTTCCCATTTAGAAGACAAATCCTTTGACACCAGCCTATATGAAGAAAAATCAGAACAAAGATATAAGAGAAATTAAGAGAATCTAAGAGTTATATGAGATGACATAAAAGGAAACAACATATGCCTGACTGAAATATCGGAACAGAAGAAGCAACAGAAACCACTGAAAAAAGTGTCGAAGGCTTGCTAACAGAAAATTCCCACATATCATGAAGGAAGAAAAGATATCCACCCAAGATCAACGAACCCCATACAGGATAGATTCCAAGAAAAAGTCACCAAGACATATCATAATCAAATTTTCCAAAACCAAAAACAAAGAAAGAATCTTGGGAGGAGCTCGGGAAAAATGAAATGTCACCTACAATGGACAACCAATAAAACTAAGCACTCTAATTTCTCAGCAGAAACCATGTGGGCAAGAAGGCAATGGGATGGCAGATATAAAACCTTGAAGGAAAAGAACTGCCAACCAAGGATTATATATCCAGACAAACTGTCCCTCAAATCTGAGGATGAAATCAAGACATTCTCAGACAAACAGAAATTAAGCGAATTTGTGGAAACCAGACCAGCCCTACAAGAAATCCTAAAGGGACTCCTTCCAAATAGAAAACCCACAACAGACAACAACAAAATGAAATATCATGACACATGATATCACCACCCAGAAACCAAACCAGAAAAAAATTATCAAAATAAGCGCCTAAAAAAATGTACACAGAGAAATAGGAGAGTCAATCTGCAGATCACACCAACACTAGAGCAAATAGAGAGAATAAAAGTTTTATTAAAAAACTTCCAAATGGAAAGAAAGACAGGACAATGTCCTTATAGAACAGACTGTTCCAAACTTCAGGAGTTAAGAATTTACTTCAGGGTAACCACAAAGAAAATGAATAATCCTGCTAAGAAAATTCAGAAAGAAGTAAAATACAAGGGTTTACAAAATAAATAAAAGCATGTGCATGCTTAGACGCTTAAGAAAATTTTATTATATGTCTATAACTTTCCTTTTTCTATTCTAAAAATTACTATAATAAAACTAACAACTGCTGCCACTTAATGAACACTTACGTGTCACACAGAGGATAAGTATTATCTCACTCAATCTTCATTATTTCATTTATTCTCAGAGAAGTAGTTATTGTTAGTTTTATTTTAAGATGGAGAAATTGAGCCTTAGAACAATTAAATAACTTACCTAACATCACTGAGAAAAGTGATCCATCAAAACTTGAACCCCATTCAGCTGTCTCTGACAGCAATATAAATCTCAACAAAGAATACTTAAAGATAAACCAGACTTTGGAAAAAGCAAAGTATCACATCTTCTCTGATTAACGGCAGTTCCAAAGATCACAAGGGAGAATCCAGGATTCTAAGCCAACTCTGGCACTGAAAGGATAGGTGACCTTAACAAAGTTACTCTATCTCTTCAGGCCTTTGTTTTCCCTTCTCTGTTGTTGTTATGTGCCATCAAGTCGGATCTGACTCATAGCGACCCCTCCTTGGGTTTCCGAGGCAGTATCACTGTGGAAGTAGATTGCCCGAAATAAATTAGAGGATTAGGGCAGTGTAGTGAATTTTATACTATATTTTGAGACGATGCCTCATGGAACACTACAGTGGATGAAGGAAAGGCCAAGTGGGTAGGACCAAGCTCTTATCTGCCAATTCTCCCAGAGTGGAATTATTATTTCCACTTTATAAATAAATGATAGAGTTCTGCATTTTAAAAAGGGGGGGCTGAGTAAGCACATAACCTACAATAATAAGAAAAGAGAAAAAACACTTGACAACAAAATGAAATCAGCACAGAAAAATATCTGAAACAAGGAAATCATCAACAACACAACAAAAAACACAACAGAATGACAGTAATAAATTCATACCTACCACTAATTACACTCATTGAGGGGTGGAAAAAAAAATATATCAAGCTAATGGCAACCAAAAAAGAGCAGGAGTGGCAATATTAATTTATAATAAAACAAACTTCAAGGTGAAAAACAGCATAAGGGACAAAGAAGGACACTATATAATGCTAAAAGGGTCAATTCACCAGGAGGACATTACCATAATAAATAACTATGCACCAAATGAAAGCGCTCCAAAATACATAAAACAAATATTAACTGAATTGAAAGGAAAAGTAGACAACTCTGCAATAGTATTAGGAGACTGTAACATACCACTTTGAAGGAAGGATAAAACTAGAAAAAAACGCAACAAAGATACAGAAGAACTCAACAACACAATCAACCAACTTAAACTCATAGACATATACAGAGCACTCCACCCAATAAAAGCAAAATTCACATTCTTCTCCAGTACACATGGATCATTCTCCAGAATAGACCATATGTTAGGACACAAAACAACCTTCAGTAAATTCAAAAAACACCAAAATTCTACAAAGCATCTCCTCAGATGACAATGCTATAAAATTAGAAATCAATAATCGAAGACCAAGGGGAAAAAAATCAAATACGTGAAAACTGAATAATAAACTGCTCAAAAACTACTTGGAAACAGAAGAAATAAAGTGTAAAATAAAAAAAATTCTAGAAACATATAAGAATGAAGATGCAACTTACTAAAACCCTTGGGACAAAGTGAAAAGCAGTACTCAGAGGTCAATTTAGAGCAATAAATGCACACATCAAAAAAGAGAAAAGAATCAAAATCAACATTTTAACTCAACAATTCCAAAAATTAGAAAAAGAGCAATAAAAGAAATCTTTAGTGTCCAGAAGTAAGAAAATAATGAAGATCAGAGCAGAAATAAACCAAGCAGAAAACAAACAAACAAAAAATAGAGAAAAACAACAAAACAAGAAGCTGGTTCTTCGAAGAGATTAACAAAATTGATAAACCACTGGCAAATTTAACAAAGGAAAAGAAAGAGAAGATGCAAATAATACAAATAATAAATGAATAGGATGACATTACAACAGAACCAACTGAATTTAAAAAGATAATAACAGAATATCATGAAGAACTGTACTCCAACAGATTCAAGAACCTAGAAGAGATAGGCAGGTTTCTAGAAACACAAGACCTACCTAAACTATCCCAATCAGAGATAGAATACGTGAACAGACTCATAACAGAAGAAGAAATTCAGCAGGTCATAGAAAAAACTCCCCACAAAATAAAGTCCTGGCCCAGATGGCTTCACTGGAGAATCCTACCAAATGTTCAGAGAAGAGCTCACACCTCCACAATTCAAACTATTCCATACCATAGACAATGATGGAATAGTGCCAAATTCCTTCTATAAAGTAAGCATAAAACTGATACCAAAATCAGGGAAAGACATCACTAATAAGGAAAATCACAGACCAATAATGCTTATGAATGTAGGCATAAAAATCTGCAACAAAATCCTAACCAACAGAATCCAACAACATATCCAAAAAAATAATACACTATGACCAAGTGGGATTCATACCAGGTATGCAAGGATAGTTCAACATGAGAAAAACAATCAGTGTAATCCACCACATAAACAAAACAACCATATAATCATATCAATCGATGAAGAAAAGGCATTCAATAAAATCTAACACCCTTCCTGTTCAAAACTCTTCAGCAAAATAGGCAAAGAAGAGAAAATCCTCAGCATAATAAAGATCATATATGCAAAACCAACAGCCAACTTTAATGTTAATGGAGAAAAACTCAAAACATTCCCCCTTGTGAACAGGAACCAGATAAGGATGCCCTCTATCACCCCTTCTATTTAACATTGTATTGGAAGTCCTAGCCAGGGCAATAAGACAAGAAAGAGAAATAATAGGCATCCAAATTGGCAAAAAGGAAGTAAAGCTATCTCTATTTGCAGATGACATGATCCTATACATAGAAAACCCAAGAGACTCAGCAAAAAAATTACTGGAACTAATAGAACAGTTAAGCAAAGTGGCAGGATACAAGGTCAACATACAAAAAATCAGCTGGATTCCTCTACATCAACAAAGAGGCCTATGAAAAGGAAATAAGGTAAACAAAACTATTTATAATTGCTATCAAAAATATAAAATACTTAGGAATAAATCTTACCAGGGACACAAAAGACCTACACAAAACAAAAACTACAGAACACTACTATAAGAAACCACAAGGCCAATTGAAAAATGGGCAGAAGACATGAAAAGACACTTCACCAAGGAGGATATTCAAGGCCAACAAACATATGAAGAAATGCTCACAATCATTAGCTATTAGAGAGATGCAAATCAAAACAACAATGAGATACCATCTTGCTCCAGCA
>NW_006921822.1:5468966-5475023 GCF_000298275.1 Orycteropus afer afer
ATAAATGGAAGAACATCCCATGTTCATGGATAGGTGTTGTTGTTGTTGTTGTTGTTGTTATGTGCCGTCGAGTTGGACCCGACTCATAGCAACTCCTCCTTGGGTTTCCGAGGCAGTATCACTATGGAAGTAGATTGCCCCATCTTCCTTCCGAAGAGTGGCTGGTGGGTTTGATCCACCAGCCTTCTGGTTAGCAGTGAAGTGTCTTAGGCACTATGGTACCAGAGCTCTCTCATGGAAGTAAAATGTCAATACTACCCAAAGTAATCTACACATTCAATACAATCTCCATCCAGATTCCATCAACATTTTTTAAGGACACTGGAAAAACAATCACTAATTTCATATGGAAAGGAAAGAGACTTTGAATAAGCAAAGCAAAGATGAAGAAAAAAAGCAAAGTAGGATGTCTCACACTCCCATATCTCAAAACCTACTATACAGCCACAGTAGTTAAAACAGCATGTTATGAGTACAATGATAGACAAACAGACCAATGGAACAGAATCAAAAAACCCAGAAAATAAGACACATCCATCTATGGACAGCTGATCTTTGACAAAGGACCAAAACCTGTGACAGCCTCTTTAACAAATGATGCTGGCAAAAGTGTATAACCACTTGCAGAAAAATGAAACAAGACCTATACCTCACTCCAAACACAAAAACACACTCAAGTTGGATCAGAGACTTAAATGTAAAACCCAAAACTATAAAGCTTATCAAAGATAAAACAGGGGCAAATCTAGGGGCCCTAACTTATGGCATAAATAGACCATCAAACATAACCTAAAATGCACAGGCAGCAGAAGAGATACTTCTTCAGCAAAAGACTGAAACAATTCAGCAGAAGACTGAAACCTTTTAAAAATTAAATTCTTATGTGCATCTAAAGACATCTCCAAATGGGTAAAAAGAGAACCTACAGATTAAGAAAAAATATTTGGCTGTGACATATCAGACAAGGGACTTATCTTCAAAATTTACAGAAAATTTCAACACCTCAACACCAAAAAGACAAACAACTCAATTTAAAAATGGGCAGAGGACATGAACAAACACTTCACTAAAGAAGATATACTGGCAGCCAACAAACACATGAGGAAATAAATATTCACGATCATCAGACAGATGCAAATCAAAACAACAATGAGATATCTCACCCCAGTAATAACAGCAAAGTTTAACAAGACAGATAATAACAAACGTATATAAGTACAGCTAATAGATGAGTCGAACAGGTGCATATGGTTCTTACTTAGCCTTACTTTAGTACAGATTTACACCCTTGGAAACCCTATGGGGCAGTTCTACTCTGTTCTATAGGGTCACTATGAGTTGGATTCGACTCAGGGGCAATGGGTTGTAGTTCAAGTCAAAAAGACTTGAAGACTTTTTTAATGATTTAAAAGCTGCACATGTAGCAAGTGGAGGCGATTGCAAAGAACAGTTTGTTGTAAGTAGAGGTTGGTCCAATTGGTTTAAAGTGAGGGCAAAGTTAAATAACATTAAAGGGCAAGTAGGAGTTGTTTGTATCTGGGGACTGCCTGTATTAGATCACCACCTCATTCCATACAAAAACAATTCCAAATGAGTTAAAGAACTAACTATGAAGAACAAAACTTTACAACTTTTAGAAGAAAGTACATACATTTCTGACCTGAAATAGGGCAGGATATCTTAAACAAGAGACAAAACACACTAACCATAAAGAGAAAAATTTTACATTTAACTATATTAAAAATAACAGATCTCTTCATTATAAGATACCATAAAGAAAATTAAAAGGCACAAATAGACAAAAGTTAAAAACTCACACAAAACAATAAATAATAAAAAAATCAAACTGAAAGTGGGAAAAGAGATCAATAGTAACTTCACAGAATCAATAGCAATTATGGCCAATAAACATGAAAAGATGCTCAATCTAAGTAACAATTTAAAAAAAAAAAAATCACTGCCGTGGAGTTGATTTCAACTCATAGAGACCCTTCGAGTTTCTGAGGCGGTATCTCTACGAAGTGATTGCTCAACCTTCCTTCCAGAGTGGCTAGTGGATTTGAACCACCAGCCGTCTGGTTAGCAGTCAAATGCCTTAGGCATTACGCCACCAGAACTCCTCAACAGAAGGTGGAACTGCCAAAATACCCGGCAGATTCTCATAAAAGAGAAAAAGACTGCATACAGATACATATAGCTATTTACCATAGTATAAATTTCAGTTCAATAAAAAGGAACTTATCCATAGGCATGAAATCAAAGTTATATTAAGAGATTTCAACAAATGTGAATCAGTAGACAAAAGGCCACTAGAACTGAAGGCCAGTGAAAAGTCAGTAGTTTAAAAAGAGTTCAATATTTTAACTAGTAAAATAGAACAAAGAACTAAGGAAATAAAAGATTTTTTAGAATGATTCATTCAGTTGTTACTCAGTATAAACTTTCTTGGAACATTCCTCCATATGACATAACATGTAATAAGATTATGAAACTGTAAGAAATGTACTATTTGCTTTTTCAGGAATGCTGCCTGGTACAAAGGGTAAGTTAGTAGTCCACTGGGTTCAACAGTACATTATTCATTTGTCTTTGATGTGTTCTATCAATACAGAGGGAGGAAAACAGCTGATTTTATTAATGGTAAACAAAATTACTTATTCTTAGTAGAAACAAAGCTATAATTTGTATATGAATTTATAATTATCATTAGGAAAGAGGTATAAATTTCATGCTTCATTAAAGAAAATGTAAACTTCATACTTCATGAACCAACGATTCAATCTAAAATTATAAACAGTGTTATCCATTGCCATAATATTCTTATAGAGAAACAGACTTGTCCCACCTCCAACTTTATCTAGATGGCTACTTTATCTGTATTTACAAGAACAGAAAATAAGGAAATAGAAAATATAATGAAACATCACAATAGTTTAATTTCAAATGCCTTGGGTTAATCCTCAGGGAAATATTTTAGATATAATATTCCCTCTTACTGTACATGATAAAACTATCAATAAAATCCAACAGAGAAACTAAAACCACAAAATTTAGATCATTTATATAGTTACCCAATTTACAAAGGATTAACTATACAAGGAAGCCTAATATCATTTGTCATTTCAACCAATATAATCAACATTCTTCCCATTCTTATCCAAGCTTCACTTAATATTCCATTACATACTGTAAGTAAATATAAATAACGCATTTTCATGGAGATGCAAATAACCTCTGAAGAAGGAATATAAAATACGTGAAAATACATATTTTACAAGGTTTTCAATTGATGGTTACTCTTCGACTGATGTTTATTCAGTAGAAGCACTGAATAAAATGTTTAATCGGCACCTTCATTTAGTTCTCTGAATTCAAAAATAAACCTTTCTTCCTAAGCTAAAAAAAAAACGCAAATTTCAGAATTTATGTAAATAGAGTATGGCTTTTATCCACATGGATTTAACTATAATGACTGAGATAAGACAATCAGAGGATCATGTCATGCATTTTGGATTAATATGTTGTATTTAGAATAATCATTATGTATCATTCATTTTTAATGTTACAGCATAATGTTTTCCCTCAGAACACCTCAGTAGTGACTGTTAACACTACCACTGTTTTTTTTAATTACTCACCTTTCAAACCTAGAGTCTGTAGCTGGAAGAGCCGACCAAGTTCATAAGGCAAAACCCGTAACAGATTGTTATTTAAAAGCAATTCCCTGTTTTAGAAAAAGAAAACTTTGTTTTAATTTGATTTGTCAAATTTAATGAGTGTCTACAATTGCAGTTCTTAAGCTTCCTTCCAATACATCATGAATGATGCTTATGTTCAAGCCACATTATTGTATATTTATCCAAAAGTGTTGTACAGTATTCAAATACTACAAAATATGTAACTGCCACAATTATTAACGGTGTTTGTATAATATATTCATTCTTTAACATAGAAGTTAGAGGTGTAGGAATTGTGTGTCATTCTCAGGCTACGTCTACTTCCTTTTCTCTCTTTTCCAAAATGCCTATCAAATGCAAACCAGAGTGACATTATACAAATATACTTGAACTTGTACTTTATAAGAAAAAAAAGTATTTTTTAACAGACTTCAGGATTTAACTATAATTAGTAATCATCATTTTTCATAACTGATAATAACTATAATCCTGTCAAGAGATCATGAGAGACAATCACTGACAAAGAACATAAGTATTTAAAGAAAGTATTTGCTAGCTCTGGTAGCATAGTGCCTAAGGCACTTGACTGCTAACCAGAAGGCCGGCGGTTCAAACCCACCAGCCACTCCTCGGAAGGAAGGTTGGGCAATCTACGTCCGTAGTGATACCGCCTTGGCAACCCAAGGAGGGGTCACTATGAGTTGGGGCCAACTCAACGGCACATAACAACAACAACAACATTGGCTAGCACAGATAAAATCTAAGTTTATAATTGTGAAAATGTGGGTACTCTATTAAAAAATAAATAAACAGAACCCTTATTATTGGCTAACCAAAAAGTTTTTTAAAAAAAGTGAAAAACTAACAAAATATACAGTAAGGGGATGGTGAAAAGCAAGATTCTAAAATAGTATCAATGCTTAATTTTAAATATGCGAGAGCAATTTTTTAAATTTCTTACTCAGCAGATAAACAAGATAGAAAGGCAATTACTGTTTCTATTGTACACATTTAAAGTACCACAATTTCCTACAAAAATTTCTCCAATGCAGGAATTCTTAAAAGGATCCTGAAGGCCTAGAAATAAATATATATTTATTATCAGATTTTAAAGTTTCCTTATGAAGTTGTAATGTGAAATACATCTTGCCCTTTGTAATAAAGACATATTTCTAAAAATTTTACTTAGAAGCAAATCATATTTTCCCAATTATTTCTATTAGTTTTATCAGATACTTGAGCCTAAACTGTTTTTAACTGCCTCAAGTTTGTGGGAATATGTTGATAATATAAACACATTTTTAGCCAGGAACCTCCAAACTTAAATGAAACTAAAAAAGAAATGGTCATTGGAAATCAACTCATGCACTGTGCTAACACAGTTTATGTTACAGCATTTGATCTTCACACACACACACACACACACAACTATAACTTCCCATAATTTACTTATTTGGGAAATTCAGAATTTATGTAGTTAGTCACGTCTGTATTTCCTCACCTGAGAGACACCATATTTCCTAGTTCTGCTGGTAAACTTCTGAGTTTATTGGATGATAGATCCAGGTAAACCAGATTATGAAGCTTGGCAATATCAGGTGGAATGCGGCTAAGGTAATTGTCATTTAGGTGCAGTGCCGTCAAATGTGTCAGTGACCAAAGTGATGTACTTAAGCTCCGCACTCTACCTAAAAGGCAAAATACTGAGGCATAAAATTCAAGACCCAAGACAGACTGCAAAACAGTAAGGACTAAAAGGTGGTAGAAGAGGGTACAAATACATGAAGATACTGTATCTTCAGCATATTAATTTTGTATTTAATACCTCTGATTGATTCTAAACACAACTTGTCCTCCTTTAATTTCACACCACTTTCTCCTGAGAACTACTCTTTCTCATGGATCTTTCATTCATTAAATGAGATCTGGCATAATGAAGACATCTTTGGACTCATGGTGATCAAATAGTCTCAAAGACCAAGCATGGGGATGAATGAGCTTTTGTGGTACAACAGCCTTGAATTTTTAAGTCATAGTTCTAATTAAAGAATGTCTCATACATTTCATGAAAGTTAATAGTGCAAGGTGTATCCATTCCCAAGGCCTAGATTAATCTACAAACTTGAATAGAATACAGAATTACTATGACTTAGAGCCAACCGTAGATTAGCCACCAGGAAAACCATTTTAGCCCCAAAAGAGATATCTTCCCCAGCCTTCTGATGTTACAACTATAGATTAATAACTCTGGCGTAAGGTTTTCCATTTAGTGCAAAATACTGGTAGCAGGAGCTCTGGTAGCATAGTGCCTAAGGCACTTGACTGCTAACCAGGAGGCTGGCGGTTCAAACCCACCAGCCACTCCTCGGAAGGAAGGTTG
>NW_006921822.1:5475123-5475757 GCF_000298275.1 Orycteropus afer afer
GATACCATCTTGCTCCAGCACTAGTAGCAAAGTTCAACAAGACAGAAAATAACAAATGCTGGTGAGGATGTGGAGAGATTGGGACTCTCATATACCGCTGGTGGGACTGTAAAATGGTACAACCATTGTGGAAAGCAGTATGGCAATTCCTTCAAAAGTTGGAATTAGAACTACTATTTGACCCAGCTATTCCATTACTAGGTATATACCCTAAAGAAGTGAGAGCCGTGACAAGAACAGATTTATGCACACCCATGTGAATCGCAGCACTATTTACAATAGCCAAAAGATGGAAACAATCTAGATGTCCATCAACTGAGGAGTGGATAACCAAACTATGGTACATACATACAATGGAATACTATGCAATACTAAAGAATGTAGAATCTGCAAAACACCACATAACGTGGATGAACTTGGAGGACATTATGCTGAGTGAGATAAGTCAATCACAAAAGGACAAATGTTGTATTAGTCCGTTACTGTAAAAGTCAAGGAAAGGTTTATCTATAGAAGGAAATTTTCTTTGCTGGTTACCTGGGGTGGGAGGGGAGAGGAGGGAAGGCTGTTAGATAGATAGAGATAAGTATTGATTTGGGTGAAGAGAAGGGCAATGTACCAAATGTGAGTGACC